>NC_071536.1:17321536-17459036 GCF_026979565.1 Vidua chalybeata | reverse complement strand
TCCATTGAGCCCCAGTGCAGAGGGACTGGGAAGGACAGCCCGATATAGCACAGTTGCTGTACATTAGTCCTAGGATGGGACAAATTAGAAAACAACATCAGAGGATGGATTGCTTTCTTAACCATGCTCTGGATAAATAACTGTGTGTGCCTTCTGCTTATTTAGGCAAGCTCTGTCCCTGGAGAAGGTGTGGGGATGCAAACTGCTGGGACCAAGCAGGCACCCACAGCGTGGGCTGAGCTGTGCCAGGCGCTGTGCCTGTGTGTATGCTGGATGCAGTTTTTCAGTTCTTCCCCAGTTCTTGCTCCATTTTGGCCTCCTCTGCCTCAAAATGCTCTAAATTGTTAATTGCTTTTGCTATGTAAAACATAGTAAAACCATACATATAGAAGACTTTTTCCATTCCTTTGTGGTTTTTAAGACAGGGAGAGAAATTCTAACATGTATCTTCCTGTTACATAATATATGTATGTGTGTAATATGTGTATGTATATATCCATATATACACATATAATATGTGTATGTATATTTACATATATATATGTATTTTTTAAACAACACTTGTCTTGAGAGATCATAAATTCTTGAAAAAAATATAAAACTAAATTTTATGAGTTGAAAATAATTTCTATGTAACATTAAATTCATACCTATACACGGCCTTTGCTACACAGATGTTTAAATACTAGTTAGCTGACATGTTCTGGTAGCCAGAAACTCCATCTAAGCTCAGGAAGAGTCATTGCTTGACAGGACCTTCATATCAACCCAGTGAAATTTGTGCCATCAGGCAGGAAAACAAGCCTCAAGGAGTCTGCCCTCACCTCTTTTCCTCTGTGGTGGCCAAGCATTCAATATGCAGGTACAAGGGAGTGGGGGTGGGGTGTGTGCACCACATTTCCCTTCAGTAAATTTGATCTAAATCCAATGCATATTAGGCATGACTCACTACTGGTGTGAGAAGTTACCTACAACAGAGTTGAAAAGCACACAATCCCCAGCAATACTTCCCTTGCTGATGTTCAGTCCATATGATTGTGGTTATACTGTGCTTGCTTCAAGTTAAAATACATCTTCTATTTGCAGGGACATTTCCTATAAAGATTTAATTTGCAATTCCGTGTCTTAGGGTTTTCCACACAACTGTTCACCAGGACACAATTTAAAGGAACCATAAAACCTCCTTTAATTACAAGAGTTCCTACTTTTCCAGTGTGTAGTGTGACTCTTTCAGCAGCACAAAAGAAATCTCACCATACCCTCTAAATAAGTATTGGTGATAATGGCTGCTATTTAAATATCAGCCTCCTAAAAAGCCAAAGGACAGATCTTTACTCTGGCAATGCTGAAAGGATGGAACACTGGTATCCTTTACATTGTTTTTTTTTCTACTCCAAGCTGCTTTGGGGGGAAAGTGAGGAACAAGTTTTAACATCTTCATGGTTTTACTTGCCTTTTTTTTTTTTTTTTTTTACCTTCAGAAGAGATAAAATGGGCTGGGAGGTACAGCAAGGAAAGCATCTTAAAATGGCACAGCTCCTGCCATGGATCTGCTGAGGACAGCTCTTCATCTTGCCAGAAGCTGTGGAAAAGAGGGTGATTTCTCTCAGCTGGCCTCCAGTTGCCTTGGCTGGTTTTATTATGACCAGCTGGCTGATACCAAGGCACACTCATCTCTAAGCACTGCACTCCTCGTGAGCCAAATGATCTAGTAGCTGCCTTCATTGTATTACAAGGTAGCAAAACTACCAGAAAGTGGATTTGGGAGAAATCCCCCTGGGTGAGAAGTCTGGATTTGGGAACATTCTAGCCCCACACTGCAGGAATTGATCCCTATTGATTGGTCCCCAAAGTAATGCATCTGAGCCAGTTTCCTCTCTTGCGAGAAGGGCTGTGCCAGGGATTTAACCATGCTGTCTTAAAACCTAATTAGCCAAAGAGCCCACCAAAACATGTACAGATGCCATTTTGTGATGGCACACACATGCCCTGCATGGAAGAGCAACATTATCAGGGGATGTGGCTTACAAGGTACTTGTGTAAGATATAAATGAAGCAACAGATTAATTTGTGTAGTTTTAGTTTATTTCCAAGCCTCCCCAAAACAGGGATATTATAAAGTCTTTACAGACTGAAGAATTAGGGACCAAGAGTTATTGCAGAGACTAACAAGATAAATATCATAGATGCTGCTCAGACACACAAACATTCTAAGTATACATACAGTACCAGCATATTTAAAATTTTCCCCTCACTCACCAACTCAATAGGTACTTTTTAGTAATAGCCATGGTTTGAACATTATGCAGTCACTATCCATAATGTATTTTGAGGGCTGGGGAAGGTAAGGGAAGCAAAAAACCTGCAGAATCACATTAAGTTTCTCATTTAGTTCTACTTACATATTCATGAATTCATCAGCACCAGTGGTTTGAGATCTTGCAACTCCTTATCTCCTGGTTTCTGCCATGTGTGCTTAGTGAGGCTTAGCAAGTGGACTTTTATTTTCTCCTTCTCAACAGTCTAGAAGAGTTATATGGAATCATTAATCATGAAAATCAGTATCATTCTAAACATCAAACATTGATAAGATGATAAATGACATTCCTACTATACGTCACAAGCTGGTTCATATTTTGTACCCTCTTCAAATCTGCTCAAGTAGAGTGTAAACCAGTGTCACATCTAACACATTACAGCAAGAATACCTAGTGTTTGTTGCCTGTTGGTTCAGAAGCATCAGATTAAAAAGATGTTTAACAGAGGGGTTTTTTCTTTTTTTTCCTCCATTGAATGTTTCAAACTAGTTTGGCAATCTTTAAAAGGTTAATGAGTACTGTCTGCTACAGAATGCCAAACTGATTTAATTCAGAAAATGAGAAAACATTCCTAAAATGTAATCAGCTGTCACTTACGAAATGACATACAACAAGATAAAGGTGTTTTACATTTCATTTCCTAAGCAGAACTTCTGAGAGGTCAAGAGAAAACATCAGGAGGTTCCTGTGCAAAATGCATCTCTCCAAAATTGTTTCTATCTGGAAAACAAACAGTATCATTCAATGCCCAGGTTTCTTTCCCTCCAGGCTGTCACTCAATGTTCCCTTGAGTGGCAGACTTTGTGCATCCCAGTCCTCCTCCAGAATCTTAGGATGATCTGAGCACAGGACAGCTGGACATGGCACAGGAGCTCAGCAGTTTCAGGACTTCCTTCTTGTCCTTGGGGATGCTTTCTTGGGGCTGGAGGAAGTCTCCTTGTCCTTCCCAGGAGAGCAGAGAAAAATGAGATTGGGTGTGTGGGTGAGGGCAATAAGAGAAGGCAGCACTTCCTTGCTCTGTGCAGACCCCACACCCAGGAGCAATCCTCAGCCAACAGCTTTTTGTCACTTGCACTTCTCCTTATAAACATCTGCTGCAGGCCAGTTTGGCAGGCCCACATTCTACAGTTTTGGCAAATCTTGGGAAGAGTTGTAAAAATTACATCATTTTTCCTGAGTTGAAATGCTAAGCAATTTTAAATTGTTGATGGAATTAAGAAAACAACTTCAAATAGTAGGATCTCAGTATAAATGTAATGTCCTTACAGATCCTCATTCACTACAATTTCCTGTGATCCTGAGTTCTTGTGACAGAAGTGCGCTCTAAGCTGGCTGCCAGATCCTGCCTCTTTACACAGCACTTTCCTGCCACGCTCTTTGCACAGCATCTCTGCACCACTAAAGCCTTTAGTAGTGATACTTGACAAAGAAGTCTTTTCACCTACAAGCAGTAAAGATACATCATTTTCATTTCTTTTATAGAGTGGAATTTTTTTAAAAGGCTGCAAAAGGCTGCTAGACATCCAGAGCGTGGTCCAGTTTTGCTGCTTTCCCAGCTCCATTTTTCTCCAGTCTGTGCCCAGCTCCACAAAATGCCCAGGAACGACTCCCAGAACTTTCCTGAAGTATTATGCAAACAAACCATAGGTAGGTGCAAGTTACTTGCTGATGCTGCTAGAATATGATACAATGTGCTTACAGCACTTCTCTGCTCATCACTTTAGCCCTGCACTGCACTCCATAGCAGAGGAATATCCATAACCAAGACCAGCATTTATTACAAAAAATTTAATCCACTAACACCACTATTTATTTTTTTTCTTCCCAGTTGTCCTTAGTGAGCCTCACTTTCTGCAAGCAGAAGGAGTCCTTCTTGCTTCATCTCCAGATTTGCAGAAGTACAATGTGTTCCTGCTTGCTGGCTGGCATAAACCACCTTCCATACATTCTAATGTACCAAGAATGCTGTAAAGTTTAAATTGGGCTATCTGTAATTAGCTATGTTTTTAAGAGTTTGTGGGCAATTTCAGAGCAGGGCTCTACCATATTAACAGTTTCACAAGGAGGAAGCAGAATTTAAACAGAGGAAACAAACACAAACACATTCTTTATTTGATGGCAATGAAATTCATTTTAAAAAAGGGGGGATTGCAGTAAACTGATTTTTTTGCATGGCAACTTCCTATAGACAATATTTAATTAACTACTCAATTAATTAAATTGACAAAAACACAAGTAAATTATAATTCTTGGTAAACAATGTCACCTAAAAAGCCATTAACTCAATTTTTATCACATTTGGAGTTGGTGTAAGTCTAATGATTTTTTATTTTACCTGCAGTAATGATGGTTTCCTTAATGGTCTTTTATTTAATAGCGTACAGGAGGAGCAACACCGGATTCCTAGAATTTGAAGATAGACATAGAAAAGTTACTTGCCACTAACTGAGAAGTTTTCCTCCTGCCACCCCAATGTAAGGAATTACTACAAGCAAGCATTTTTATTCTGTGTCTTTACAGAGAAGTTCTGGTATTGGTTATATTTCCAGTGGTTTCAACAGATACATGGAAAAAGAAAGCATTATTAGGTTTCACAGTCCACTTTGAGAAAATTTGACAGAAAAGTATAAAGTAAAATTTAACAGAAGAGCAGCAAGTCTAATGGTTACTGGTGTTTCTTATGCCCATTAAATAATATAGAGGACCAAAGACAGGAAAAGAATAAATTTCCCAGCCCACCTAAGTCCAAGCATCTTTTGGGGTTTTTTCTCAACACTTCAGAAACAAAGACAAGAAGGGTGGTAGAAGGAGGAACAGGAACAAAACAAAAACAATAAAACACTGCTTGTCTCTTAGCTCCTGTGAGCTTTGCTCAAGGACTATCCTATACCTTAGTAAAGCTTGAGAGTCACATCCCAAGCACCTCTGAGTCTGGCCAGGGTGCTGGACAGGCTGCAATATCTTTGGAAGGTTTGGGAGCAAGACCCCACAGTTCCATCTCTACCTGGGAAGCCCAAAACACAGCCTGGGCCTGGCACACTTTTCCTACGTTCCCTTCCTTCTGTAGAGACTTTGAGTTGTAAGCTTAGGAGCAGACTGCAAACTCTCTGGGACAAGCTGGAGGGTGTGGTTTAAAGGCATGGTTCTGCACCAATATAAAGGAGTGCTTATTACTAATAACAATATTTAGGAGCTTTTGCTTCAATAGTATGCTGGTTACAAATAATAACTTTCTAATTAATCAGCCAGTACTTTATTCAGGATCAGCAATGACAGCTCCACATCACTTCACTCTCTGCCAGTGCAGTGGGTGCACAGGACAGTGGCTGTGGTGAAATACAGCAATGCCCACAGCTACCCCACATCCCCAGGTCTGGAAATCGATAGAAAGGACCCTGCTTTTTTATGTTCTATCACCTCTTTAATGTCTTTATTGATACAGTACTTAAAGTTTGCCATTAGCTCGTACATATTCGTACATCCCTTCCCTTTTGCAGTTTAGAGCACAACACAAACAATAAGAAACAAAATGTATTACTCTTCTAAACAGGCAGGAAGGTTTAAAGATTACTGTGTTGTGTGGTTTGATATAAATCTGTTGATTGTGTGCAGTATTTCAGATCATGTGGAAACTGCACATTTTTATCAGGATTCTCACAGCTCTGCCTGGACTTTAAAGTTGAATATTTACAATTGCTTATTTCAATGAAAGCCAAGAATCAAAAAAATTACCCCTACAGTGAGAAAAATGGCCTGTAAATACAGGGCTACAACCAGCTCTCAGGACACCCCATTTCCCATCCCAAACTGCAGTGCCCCCCAGGCTGCCTGCTTACCTCCCGCAGTTCCAGGCTTACAGGCTCTCTCAACCTCCAGCTGAGCCCGTGTCTTCAGGGCCAAGGAGACACACATGGCACAGCTGCCCACCACTGACACAGCCATACAGCACCTTTCAACTCATCCTCTACAGACTTTCAGTGCTTCCCCTGAAATTTAAATTGTAGGTTCATGAAACTGGATGCGGCTGAGGCTGAAAAAGGAAAATTAAAAATTGCTGGATATGCACTGGTTTGAACATAAATTATTTGTTTCTTCAGTCATATCTAGGAGCAACAATACCTACAGCTAATAAGGCAAACCAAAGCCATCCCAAGTAGTCTTGTGTGCATGCCACTGGCTGACAGTACATCAAGTGACCCTGCCTCAAATCAATGGCTGAGTGCTAAACTTCACTCCTACATATGACAATCATATGTTATAAATAGGAAGATTCATCCCAGGTGTTCACTTACACACCCTTCTTCATTCAGATAATTGCTTCTCCCTTTTACTTAGCCTGGACAAAGCTCTTTTGTCTTGCCAAGACTTCAGAAGATTTTAAGGAGTTGTGTGGTTTTTACCATTTATCAGAGGTGGAGAGGTGAAAGTACTGCCTTGCTTGGAGAGAACCATTCACACAAGTGCTGGACCACAGGTGCTCCAGTAAACCCCACATACGACAGCAGTGAACTCTAATAATTACATGAACACTCTTAATTGGGCTAAAAAGTGAATCTGCTTTTTGTTTCCCAGTAGAAATCATGAAATCAAGGAGGAACACTTCCCCTTAATTCACTCCAAACACACATAAACCCCAAGCTTATTTTGGTCTTCAAAGATAATTAAAGAACAGACAGTTCTGTCTAAAGTCTCAGCAAATTAATCACTGGCACAGAAGTTACTGATTGTGTAGTTTTCTGAGCATCTCTCCAATCTGACAGATCAAAGGATGGTCTCTACTGTCTTGACTGTTCACCTTAAGTGAACCTCAAAATCAAACACCTCTGAACAGCACATCTAATAACGCAGTTGTACACTCTGCTGATGCTATTGCTGCTTTTGAATGGCTCCACAAAGACAAAAATAAAGGGAAAAGCTTTCTATAGTTTTGTTTTTGACAAAATGAATGGCTAAAATGATGTCTTTTTATTCACTGGCCTCAAATATCTTTTCGTAGTTCAGAATCATTGCATACTCTGCAGTGATTGCTTTCACTAAGAGCAGTATTTTCACAAAGCACTTTAACTAATTTGCTTTCCCTATTTCTCAGGACTACCCAGCATCAATTTCCTGGTGGTAAAATGGCTGAGTCCATTCCTGGGTGAAGCACCCTAACACAGCTGATAATTTTGGGGAGCTATTGTAGAAAAATCCCTGGAACCATCAACCTAGTGCACCGCAGCAGGCAGAGGCAAACATCAAGTGGCACTAGCAAGGGAATACAGCAATAAGCAGGAGGTGATTGATTTTCTACAGAAGAAGATCTTTCATAGCTGTAACCCATGTGGAGCTCACCCAGGCCTGTTTGCAGAACTGTGCTGCCAGAAGCCAGTACTGCCTCGCAAAGGGTGCACCAGAGGCCAACAAAGATGATATCAGGTCTCTAAAATCTCAGTTGTAAGAAAAGCCATGGGAGGTTGAGGTATTCTGCCTAGAAAATAACAGCCACAGGTGCAACCTAAAAGCCATTTTAGCAATTTTGGGAAGGCTCTGATAACATTCTTAGGGATACTTCGGTCGTAGTGGCAAGACACTCACAAAAAGAGAAGTATAAACAAAAATATGGAATTAAAGAAGAATACAACAAACAGAACTATTTCATGCATAGATAATAAAATATAGAGGCAGTGTTCATGTCCACTGAAGTCAATGAGTAATTATCATTGATCTGAATGAGGTAGAGCTGTCCTGCAGTAAATTCCCAAGATGAACAAAAACTTATTGCACAGCCATTAAAATGTTTTCCTCAGCTATTAATTTCCAAGCAAAAGCAGCACTGGAAAAGAGAAACAACCCAAAGAAATGGTTAAATTACAGTAGAAAGTACAGGTGACATTTCTTCTTTCTGCCTGGGAGATCACATACTGAAGAAAGTTTCTGGATCTGAGCTTTCCTCGACAGGCACAGAAAGCTGTATTTTTCACAGATGAGAAGCAGATGTCTATAAACCAAGAGTTTACTGCTTTGTGTCCCTGTCTGTGCATTCAGAGATGGGGAAGAGAAATTGTTGAATGTTGCCACTTGGACAAGAAACCAAGGCCACAGGAGTGGGGCTCTGCAAATCAGGTCACTGTTTAGGCTGATTTAGGCAGGAATGTGCCTGCCATTGAAACAAAGCAGCTGTGCTTCTCCTACCAGGAGCACATGTGGGGAGAGAAGGAGCTTTTGTGATCCCTAACCAAGGGAAGCTATGGGTAACCATCAATCCTGCCTGAAGCAGGGGAGAAGCAAGTTCATCCAGCACACTGCAGGAATAGAAATGCTTCCCAGAGCTCTGACAGAAATGCTGGACAAGCAGCTAAATTTCTTCCCAGAAACTGCTCTGGTGACAATGCAATACCTCCTGGCTCCCTTCAGCCCACCTCTTGCAATAAATGTCAGCCTGCAGCCGTATTGGGCATAATTAGCCTATGATAATAAATTACCCACATTTTCAGGAAAATATTAGAGACCATCATTATTTGGAATAGAGCTGCATTCAGCTGCACAACCCTACCTAATATGATGGATGGAGTAGTCATAGCACTGAATACATTTATCTAGAATGAAGTGATTATTTCGAAGATGAACACAGTCAGATATAAGTGCATATGAATCATGTACTACTGCACACTGGAGAGTATCAGAGTAGCAGGGGTTGTAGGTCAGCTGACCAGCCCATAGCTTTTAGTTGGTAGATTATTTCACACATATACCCCAGGATTTTAAAGCTCAGTCTCAAAATCCCTCTGAATTTAAAAAAGATTCCATGTTTTCTCTTAAAAAAAAAAAAAAGATACAGGAAGGGATTTTTTTTCTCCTACCATAGAGACAATCTTTGGTGTTATTTGCCTGCCCACAGTGACTGACCAAAATACCCCAGGCAAGTATATTGTTAAAATAACTTTGCTAACACCTATTGATTCTAAAAAAAAAAAATAAAGTGAAAACTTAAGGACTTGTAAGAACTCACTCATGTTCAAGTGACTGCAGGACAAAACAGAATTCATTACAGTAGAAGAGTCTTATTAGCACTTCAGCAAAACCATGATTTCATTTTTGACATATTTTAATTCCTAACAATATTTCTTTGCTATTTTCCAGTCATTTTAGTCAAGTGAAAAAAATCATCCAGGATCATGGACAAGGCTCACAACCCTGTTCTGCAGCAGTACCCTGGCACGGGCAATCTTGAGGGTTTTTTCCCATCTCTTTTGATAGTTGGCATACCTGTGCAGGAAGATAGGCTCCCTGCTCAGAGCCTGGGGTCTGCAAAGGGCTCTGAACAAACCTAGATGCTTTGAACAGAGTACTGGAATATGCAGCTGTATGTAGATTTGCCTTTCCAAAATGTTGTAGCATAAATATAATTTTTGCACTTTCCTCTGAATTATGAGCATACTTGTTTTATGCATTTGGAACAACAAATGGACACTTCAGGCAAAGGAACCATACCTTGCAACTTAAGCAAAAACAACATTCAATGAATTTTCTGTTTTCCATGTTACCATCATCATTATCAGTGGAAGAGATGGTGTTTTTCCTCCTCTCAATCTGTCCCAATAACAAAAAAACTTTGCCAGCAGAATCCACGTCTAGATTTCTGCAAACACAGGTGTTATAGTCAGTTTGTGGGAAAGATTGTTTACCAGCAGTACTAACTATGCAACATCTCCAACTATGAAAAACTAATAATTTGACCTCTTTGCGACTCAGACTAATGAAAGCATCCATTTGGATAAGAAAACCAAAAGCAATTTTTTAAAAGCTGAAGTTATCTGCTGTTAGACATATTTAAGATGAGTTATTGCTACACGTGTGGCTGCTTTTTTTATTTTAGATTTATTGTATTTCTTGATAGGTCATCTATTAAAGATATTTATTACAACAGGCATCCATCCTAAAATCTAAATGCCTTGCTCATTGTAAATCAGAATTTTAGGCTAGTTTCTGAACATGGTACAACTCATATTCTTGAGCCAAGTCATATCCAGTGAAAACAATATTATAAGTTCACAAGACTTAATGCAAAAGAATATTTCTTTGGATATAAAATAAATGTTTTTTATAAGAAATTAAGTCTCACTTTTTTTTTTTTTGAGATTTCTCAGAAACAGTTAATTATTTTAAACCATGGAGCTTAAGCTTAAGCTTTAAAGGCGGGAATCAATACTACTCCCAAATTGCAAATATTGAATATTTCAAACCTACAACAAATTCAGAGATGTTTAAACATTTTGGGATAATCTGAATATTTATTTTCATATGTTTAACACATTTAGGAAGAAGTGAAGCACCTGAAGCTCTTATTAAAGAGCTTGCTGAAAGTGGCGTGCCTGTAAAATCATAAAGCAGTGTGACCCAAAATAAAAATATAATTGAGTGTACAGGGAGGAGCCTTTTTTGGCTCAGTCCATATTCAAGAGCAGCAATGCTTGAAGGAAACACTCATATTACATCTAATTTTTCAGCCTTTACAGAACAGCCTGTTACTTTTCCTTTGGATGGAAAGCTGGTACCAAGAGCTGAGTAAGCCTCTTGCTCTCCTGCACTGAGCTGTCTACACAAAGCCCTAATGCATTGCTTCAGGGTTAGTGTTCAACCCAGAAAGGGCACTGCCACAGCATCTCTGATGCTAACAGGGAGAAAAATTCCCTCTCCTCTTCTCCTGTGAGAGCAGGGTCTCTTCAGCTCTCCTCTCTTTCACCAGCTGATGACTAAGAACTTGTCTCCAACGTGAATAGGAAATAATGGAAAAATATTTTGTCTGTTTTGTTAGTGCTTTGGGTTCTCACCTGCACATGGTCATAAAAGAAGAGATTGTCACAGTTTGTCTGTTCACATGAAGAAGGCAAAAAAGGATACCTTTCCATAGTCAGGCTTGTTTCCTCATAATTCCTGGTCAGTTGAGAAGAAAGATTCAAGACTGAGGGGTTGAAGAACAGGACAGAGAAAAACAACAGAATAAGAAAGACAAAATAGTGAACTTTTTGTTTCCCATTTGGTTCTTTTATATACTTCATTTGTCTTTTACTATAAAATTGGTATTTTCAAGTAGCTGCTCATGCCCCAGCCTAGGTGAAATTTAATATTGAAACTTCTTACTCCTTCAGAAACAGGCTGCTCCAGCATGGGTCCCCCACCAGGTCAGTAAGTCTTGCCAGTACATCTGCTCCTGTGTTGGCTGTTCTCTCCACTGGTCCACAGGTACTGCCAGGAGCCTGCTCCAGCATGGGCTTCCTACAGCCTCCTTTGGGAATTCAGCTGCTCCAGGGTGGGGTCCTCCAGGGGCAGGGCAACCTGCCTGGAGCACCTCCTCCCTCTCCTTTGCCGACCTGGGTGCCTGCAGAGCTGCTCCTCTCACATACTCTCACTCCTCTCTTCTCTGGCTGCAATTGCTTCTGAGTAATAACTTCTTCTACTGCCTCAAATCAGTTATCCCAGAGGTGCTACTGCCATCTCGGATGGGCTCAGCCTTGGCCAGTGGGGGGTCTGTCTTAGAGCCAGCTGGCATTGGCTTCACTGGATACAGGGAAGGTTCTAGCAGCTTCTCACAGGAGCCACCCCTGTAGCCCCCCCCACCACTACCTAAACTTTGCCACACAAACCCAGTAGAATTCCCTATATGCCGTTTACCTAATCCACGTGTGCGCATTTACAAAACAGACACACACTTGCAAATTTTGGTGCTGAAATTATTTCCTCACTAGAATTTGGTGGTTAGAAGAAAGAGGTTGCTAGTTAGTAATACTAACCAATACCCTCTCTGTCAAGGTAGAATTAAGTCATCATGTTTCTTTAAGTGTTAAAAAATCCTTCCTTTATAAATTTCATAAAATGAACTCAAATATGGAATAGAGATGTAATGATCATCTGCTTTGCTTTTCTGATAGGAGTTTGACTCAAATCCCAAACCTCTGAAGGTATAAGACAAATAGGAGACTTGCTCAAATTAATTTGCTAAAAGAACAGGTAATGATGAAAATTATCCCCACATTTGATGACAGGGAAGCCTGTGGTCATGCACACCCAGTCACCCACGCATCCTGTCACAGAAAACAAAGGATGCATATCAGAACTGGATTGCTAGGAAACCACTGCATAAGAGCTATTCATATAGTCACAGGTAAATTAATTAGTAAATAAGCAGCAGCTTATATGAAGCTGCTGCATCCTCAGCAAACTTACAAAGCCACCAGAGGCAGCAGGTCAAAACCATTTTTGTTTCATTGTCATTCTGCAGGTATGTAGCAATTATTCAATGTAATGCACTAAATACAGGGTCAAGCTTTTTCCACAAAAGGCAATGTCAAAACTCCAATTGACTGCAACAGGAACAGAAATGGGCATTAAGCAGGCAGGCAGATTTTTCTCCATCTCCACACAATTACTTAATACATTCTTTATAATCTTTCTCTAGAGCTATTAGTGTTCCATGAGATTTGTCCTCCAAAATATTTATCTAATCTTTGGACATTTATTACGTAGATACTGCTAAATATACAGTCGAATTTTGAACTTACTGCTTTGTGAGGGTGTCTTCAACTTCTCGGTGTTTTTTGGCTGTGTTTTTACTGTTGGACTCCTGGGAGGTGTGTTTTGGATAGTCTTTCTTTTTCTTCCTCCTCCTCTCACCAGCCAGAAGGTTGCTAGAATTCACCTTCACCCCAGTCAAACGGCTCAGAGACCTGTTGCTTCAGAATAGTCACAACTGAACAAAAAAATTTGTAGAAAATTACATGGAACTGAATTTCATCTTTGTCCATGGAATCAGTGTTCCAGATCTCACAGAGACAAGGATAAGCCATTAGGTGTGATCTTAGTTTAAGCAAATCTGCACATAATTTTCTCTTTTTTTTTTCGGTCATAACTTCTGCCTTTCGTAAACATTTGTAAACTATGTTTTCAAGTTTTTTATTTTTACAAATATATACTATTTGATGCATTTTACCTTTGAGTTATGTGAGTTAAGAAAACTGAAGAACAGCAAGGCAGTGTTGATCCAAAGGCCTGGCAAAACCTGCTCTCCTGCACTGCCTGTGTCCTCTGCATCACCTTGCCAGGGTCCAGCAAGCTACAGAGCAAGTTTGAACTATAGATGTCAGGTGGAAAGGTGACACCACAGAGCACTAGGGGGAAAACTTTCAGAGACTCTAAACAATCTCCAGCCAGCAATAAGGTACCAGCATGTGCCTTCAAACGTGAAAGTGAGAGGGTAGAAAGTGCAATCACATTTGCACGCAAACCCACATTAATCCTTTCTTACAATATGTTTGTCAGATCACTACATTTTGCAGTGAGGCTGCAGACACTTAGATTCTCACTATTTTACAGCAATACATTCTATGCAGCAATAAACATTCTATATATTTTCTTTGGCTGAGGGTTTTTGACCATTTCCACTGAACAACCCTTACCCAGCATGACAGCCACCGTAAGTGACAACGACTGTTTTACGTCTCTTCTCAAAATTATTTATTACTGCCATGCAAATGTTATGTATAGCAATACAGGCAGATTTCCCATGAAATTAACTTTAAACAATTCTTTCCATCCAAAACCAATTTTTCTAAAAATGAAGTATTTCTCTAAGGTATTGCTGTTCTAAGGAAGGTGCATTTCTTTTGCTGTTGTCACCAAAGCAAGAAAACACAATGACAAACTCCTTATTTTCAGGAAAAGAAGACTCTCCGAATGTCATGGCATCTACCAAGAGTTATATTGTACCAACAGCTCATAGTCAACCAACTATGAAGAGAAAGAAACATTGGTGGAAGCCGTCTGTCACAACTGGAATGGGAAAGCCCCTAACAGCAAGTACCTGCTGATCAGTAACTCCTGTGCATCAGATTTACTTTTGAAATAAAACCCTCAGGAAATACATGAATTTTGCTAAAACAGTATTTACATAAGTTTACATAATACTCCTTTTTAGCTCCACGTACAGTTTCTTAACTACAGAGTTCAATTTTGATTTTTCTTTAAATTAAAAGAAGAGCACAAACTCTAATTCAGTCTGTGCTCAAACTACTAAGATTGCACTGGTTTCTATTGAGATCAGTGAAGTTATTCCAGATCCAATAAGATTCTCTTCAGATTGAAATGCAGTTTTCAGGGATGGCCAGCTGAACATTTTGGGTAAACCATTGCCTTTAGCAAAGTTTTGGTAAAGCTTGCGGGCATATCTTATTTCCAGGTCTAGTATCAAAAAGAATAAGAAACAGATAAAGTATAAAACATTTCCTCCAAATATAGAGGGATTTTAAAATTACATCAGTGGCAAATTTAATATTAAAAAAAACCCCAAAAGTCATGATGGCTAGAGCATATTTAGGTCAAAATTAAAGGAACAAGACCAACTTAAGAGCACATTTGGAATGGTTGTCCTTCCCAGCCTCCAGCAGTTGATAGTGTAGGAATTTCATGAGCTGGAGGATGACCTTAGTCCATTGTTCTTAATAACTGCTGCTGAGCTCTCCCATAAACTTCTCTCATCCATTTTGGTTTTCAGCCTCTGTAACATCACAAAACTTTAAATTCCAGCCAATGAATCCCTTCATTGTGTGTCCTGTTTCCTTTCACTTTTACCCAAGGCACCCTCAGATCATCACTGGCCCAGATGCAGTAAAAACACCAGGGTTTTATACAGTATTGCAACAATTACAATAGCAATACAAGCACTTGAACATTATGTTCCTAAAGGACAATATTGTGTAATTTATTTATACTACTTATTATCTTTGTGCCTTCTATATAAAAACACATTCATGCCACAACAGGGATTTTTTGAAAAGGCAATACATTTCACAATTTTAAGCCATCCTGCTGTATTTCTTGCTAATCCAAGTTTTTAGTAAATTTTGTACTTTCACAAATGCAAGTATATTTCTGGCTGCTTGCATGGAAGTACTTCTTTTATTGGACTTGCCTAATTCTTACTTGATTCCTTATTTAATCATGAGAACAACAAGTTTCATGACCATTCCTACCATAAAATTATTCCCATGTTCTTTCCCAAAGGATATGCAAGAGAGAAAATCAGGATCAAGGGTAAACACAACTAGGTTTACCTAGTTAAACACACGGTTAAACACAACAAGGGCCACAAAATATTGTTACATTTTTCACTCACTACGTAAAATTCCTATGTGAATATCATAGAAAAGGGGTCATGTACATTTACATCTGATAATTCAGACAAGAATTAAGGAAGTTTTAGTCACCATTTCCAAACACCTTCTCAACCACATTAGTACATCATCAAAATCATCAGTCCTAATGGCACATTGGTTCTCATTTGCTATAAAGAGCCATAAGAAAGACGTAAAGCGTCCCTCAGATGTGCAAGTATTTCTACATCAAAGAAGTGCATTACAGGTGTGTTTGTCATGAGCTTGGAGATGAGGATACACCCCAAATCTCTACAATCCTCAAACATACTTCCCCAAATTCAGAGGAAAACTTCCTTTTAGTTTAAGCTCATGGAGATTTAGTGCAGCAATGAAGCCTCCCCCAACACCAGCCTTAGCTCAACCCCTTCCATTCAGACTGGCACTGCTTATTCTACAGAATGGTCCAAGATCAGCTCAGGATCTGGTCCTTACCAAATGCCCAAAGCTTCTAACCCTGATGCAATGCTTTAGAAATTAATTGCTTACAAGGGTTTGTCAAAATAAATTTTAAAAAGCATGTGGTAAAAATCTAAGGTAGCAGCATACAAATATATATCAATATCAGTAAAAAAATGATAGCATGAATGCACAAAAATACAAACAACCTCCCCCCAGAAAATGGGTCCTGTTCTCAAAGTTTGCATTTCTGTCACAAATGCACAAAGCATCACTTGCTAACCATGGTGTTTGAAGAATGTGCCTCTTTTCTTTTACAGCATTTCCAGCCCAGCCTTTTTGTTTGTGGAGATAGGCTAATATGTAAATGCTTCCACAGTTTCTTCAAAATAAAAAAGAGGTCCTGGGAATTGAAATTCTATTTATATTTATCATAACTTGATAAGATAGAGTGTGTTTATTTAAATACCCTACCATTATTTCTTCTTAACAACAGGCAGCTCTGAAGTGCAGTTATAAGTCTGTTTACACCACACAGATATCAAATTGACTTGCTAATGGTAACTTTTATTCGGTATCCATGGGTTACTGTGTCATGTGATTTGACATCAAGTACAGACAGTGCTGATTAGTAGCATCCAGTTCTGTCCATCTCTGTGCATCACTGAACCATCTGGTCATTTATTCACTAATAAGCCCCTAATGGCCCAAATATTCACCGGCCTGTCATTGTGACATGGCATAAAATGCCTACATCTTTCAACTTGCTTTGACATGTTGCTTGTTTCACATCAAAACCCGTCATTTACAGGAAAAGAGCTCAGAGGGGTAAAAACTTGACCTAATCTGCAGTGTTAACACAAAGACAGAGGCTTTGTTATCTGGTAGCCTGACTGAAAGCATGTAAATGGGCATGAATTCATTTTGTACATTTTTCCATGCTCATTTTACAACATTCTTTAAGTTTGGTATCATTCCTAATATTGGTTTTTATGTGGGTTTTGCTGTGAAATCTCTTTTCTTTATCTGTTAATATCCTTAGGAGTGCTTTAAGGGGAGCTGGATTCCCAGAGATGTTTGTCAGTTTTCTATATGGAAAATGTGTATCAATGGGAAAATTACAGGCAGCCACAGAAGTTTTCTAAACCCTTCTATTAAAGATTAGTATGATTAATAATTTTACTCTGATTTTTTTTATCTTTGCCTAGATAACAATAACCAGTGTATTACTTTCTGCCCTAAAGGATGTGAAATGCAATAATTATTTCCAGTTTAGTGTGCTATATTTTGCAGCATTGTTGTGGATGAGAAGAATCTTGCAGTATATAATCGCACAGCACGTTATTAACTTAACAGTCATGAATACTCAGTAACTGAAAAATCTCCCTCTTCAGTCCCATCACGCAAAATTGCTGCAGAAGAAGGAGGTCACAATTGATGCTTTATTTTTTTCTTAATCTTACTGGATATAACCACAGTTAAAATAGTTTTAAAAAAGCAAACACCCATTAAACTAATTGCTGTTGAAATCTTGGTTAATACATCATTAAAATGTGATTAAAGCATGATGTAATTGATTGTAACTAGAACACTTAGGGTGGTTTTATTGCTCTGCAGCCACTGGTGTGATGGGACACATAATTCACCCAGTATGTTAGCTTCACTTGGTGTGTGCCTCTATTGGCACACTAGCTCCTTGAAGCAAGCATGCCCTGCTCCACAAAAACTTCCATTGTGTCGCCGTCTGGCTGTTACACTGGCTGTAAAGTGATAAGTAAAGCAAAAAGAACAATATATTAATGTGTCAGATTTGCCTCTTTTTTTTTTTTAATAACTGTAGTGTTTTAAATTTTCTATTATTTTCTCTTTTTTTGTGGGCTGACATTGTGTATGCTGCCAGTGGTAGTTCCTGTTAACGACATGAACATCATCCAGGAGAAGTCCTCTGACTGTGCCTGCTAGTAAATTTTATCAGAGAATTCAAGTCAGCTAATGAATCAATTTGAATGTTGGCATCTCCATGCTGAGACTCAATCAAGTTTAAATTTCATTTAATATTAGTTAGTTTACAATACTTACAAGTCAAATCCTTAAGCAGGTCTTACGACATGTACGCAGATTTTAGTCTATGCATTCAAATGTTTCTATTTTTTGATTATTCACTTCACCAATCCTTGCTGCACAATGTGATCCTCAAGGGCATCAATAAACACATTCACTCCAGTCTTATAAGCTTAAGAATACCTTTTGCACTTACTCAGAGCCTTGCAAACCTTAAGAGGGCTGAAAAACAGCAGTGTTTTGTGAAAAATATTGAGGGCTTGAAACTATTTGCTATTCAACATTAAAATAAACCCTAACAAAAACCAAGTTGTTCAAAACATGAACTGATAACTAACTCCCAAAATGGGCATCTCATTCATAATGCTGTTAATTTCCCATTTGATACATAGAAAATCTTTTTGGCAACATTTAATCAAAGGGAAAAATTTCTATTAACCAAAAAAATCTGTTTTGATGACCTGTCAACTTCTGATAGAAAAATCAGTTTTGTCAACAACACAAACGTTGATCAATTCAGGATACATTCCCCTTTGTGCAAATTGGACTTAAAACCAAAATACTAAATATGGGTTCTCAGATCCTTGTAGGATTTGGGTTTTGGTTACAACCTTTTTAATATACTGAGCATTCTCAAATCAGTACTTACAGTGTTAAGCAATGGTAAATATATCTATTGAGTACAAGTGATATCTGGAGAGTCATTCCTTTGCATCTTAGTTTTTGCAGATTTTGTAAATAAAGTAAATTCATGCTGGCTGAAAATTTTCATTTTAGCTATTTCAGTCTTACTGACACTTCCAGAAAACTTTCACAATTTGAATATTTTTTTAGACACTGAACCTTAGAAATTGTTTTTCATCTGTATTATTTTAAATTTAGTTGAAATAAAAGAGTTTATTTGGAATAAATCAGAAAGAATAAAAGATTTTTTTAGTTAGGTACATTATTGAAGTCAACCAGATCGTTATTGAGAAAAAATTATAATGTTGAGTAAGAGAATGAATTTTAGCTACTGCCATGACCCTGATGTCTCTCAGGGAAGATGCTCTGTTTGTCTAATGGGCAGTGTCTCAGAAAAATTTCAGTTCTGCTCAGTGCCTAATAAGCCTGGGCTTACCACCAGCTCTCATGGAATAGTGCTGGTGGAATGGGAAATGGAAAGGAGTGTTTACTGCTGTGATTTAGGGGAAAACTTCCTCAGAAGAGTTACACTGCTCTGTGTGGAATAATGCCTTTTTCAGGAAGATACAGCACAGAATATCTGAAATGCATCTTGAACATTGGTTTTTTCCTTATTACAAGATTTGCAAAAAACTTTAATGATGTTGTTAGTAGCAGGAATGCAGACACAAGTGGCACATTTTTAAAACTAAAAAGGCATGATTCATTTGAACAAGTGTAGATGTGTCATGCAGTGATAGTCATAGGTATTGGATGGTAAAATCTGCAATCATCAGCTAGCTTATTTTGAATACAGAACACTTAGAAAATATTTGATCCTGTTTTTAACTATATAAATGCAATATCATATTTCTAACATGTGCAGTTAATAGTAGAAAGACAACTGTGTACACACTATAATATATAGGCATTTCAATTATCGGGCCATGACTTCTGCTCGATCCCTTTGAATCAGAATTAGCAAGAGACAGTGCAACCTTTTTTTTTTTTTTTTAACAAAATAAAACAGAAGAAATAAACCAAATTCTTGGCCACTGCTAAAACTCGAAAGCTGCACTTTTTCAGGAAGAGGTGTTTTCAATGGCTGATCTACTACACTTAACAGACACAACTGGATGCATCCTCAAGGTGGCCATTTAAAAAGTATTTTTTATATATATCAAGAAGCCAATTAAAAAGTATTTAAAAGAAATCTTACTATTACCATCTGAAATTCAAGATTGCATTTATATTGCACTATTTAACCAAAGATCATACAATAGAAAAATGGGAGTAGATGCTATTAATAAATTTAAAACAGGTGAAAAAAATTACATTTGAGCAGATGAGAAAGGAGATAAAATTCTGCAAGCCCAATCAGTGGAGTAGCACGGCTGTCCTGGATATATTGCTGCTATTGACAGGGTAACTTTGGCCATCTTCCCTAGACCTCTTTTGCAGAATGTTTAATTCCTTGCTCTTCAGAATAAATAACACTATCTTAACACTGGTAGCATGACAAACTGTCTCTCTACAGCAAGCAGCGACGCTTCATTTTTAATACATTTTTAATTTGTGTAATAACAAGGAAATAGTTCCTGGCCACTGATGAAAAAATCTGCCACCAAGCTTATACACACTGAAACAGCAGCATGTTGCTGCTGTTCACTTAGATGGAAATTAATGTGGCAACAGCACGTTTTAATACTGAAAGCCAAAAATGTAAAATCTATTAAACCAGTCTCTGAGTATTTTCCTTGAAAATACCCGTTTCATATACACGTTTGTGGAAGTGGTGCTTGTACAACCAGCTAAAACAGCAAGCATTAATACTGCATGCTTTTAGATTAGATAAGATCATAATGGTATTTTTTAACGTTCCACTTAATTACTTCCCAATCCTGCAAAGACATTTATGCATTTGCTTAACATTTCATAGATGAATATTTCCGTTGATTTAATATGTATCCAAGTGTTTGAAATATTAGGGCCTGAGCACAAGGCTAATTATATGCAAAGAGCATTTGTAACTCTTTTTATGACATCAAATGTCCCATATTTGAACCTAAACATGCCTACTGCTCTTGTTAATTGATGACTTTTTATTAAACATTACTTGGAAAGCAAGTGGTAAAAAAATTGAATTTTAAACTTGCATATTTGTGTATTCAGACCCAAAGTGATGCTGATCATACAGAAATAAACATCATTTAGTAATGCAGCAGAAGCAAGCGCACTATAATCAAGAATCTAAAAAATAGCATATGGGTCTGCATTGGCAGGCACACAAAGTGCACACTCTATGCACCCACATGTGAGAAAATTTATAAAATTCACATCCATTAGTACTTACAAACCATTAAAAGAAACACTAATTAAATAAACCTCAGGTTGGGCTAAATAGATATTGTAAGCTGCTGAACAGCAGCAGAGATATTCATAAGGTGATTTGAGATGCTGACCTAGATTTTTAGTGATTTTAGTCCGATTCCTTTTGAAACCATTATCACAACTACTCTGACCCATCACACTGATCTCAAACTCCCACTTTCCACTACAGCGATGTCAAACATTTTAACAGGTGATACAGAGGAGCAGAACAAACTGCCCACTTCCACACGTGTGTATTTGCACACATGGCCAAAGTTAGCGGCTTCCTCGCATTTCCACACCCACTAATCACTCACAAATGACCTGATCCCATGTTTGCTCCCCGAAGTAATTAACTGTTAAAGGTGATTATCCCAGGGTCACCAGCAGGCTACCGAGAAGTGATTGCCTACCACAAACAGAATGACTGGAAGTGAGAAAACCACAACTATGAGAGCAAACACATAGCCATGCACATGGAGTACACTCTTCTGCAAGAAGAAAATAGTGACTTAAAGTCCAGCACATCAGCTGCACTTTGATACAACAGAGACTCTGAGCTCTACAGCAGAGATGCACAGAGGATGCTGCTTCGCCTGCCTACTTAGGCAAGCAGTCTTGCATTATTCTACCAGAACCCATCGTGGCTGTAGCTTAGTTTTTAGGTTTGCATGGGAACTAACAGAATCCCACAAGGGTCCTTGGGTGGCAGAAGCTCTCCATGCTGCATTTTCTGCCAAGATATTAATTAAAATATTTTAAAATTCTATAACATAGAAAATATGATTGGTACAGCAGATGTTGTATCACTACTAACATTAACAAAAAACTTTGAGCCTCCATCAGTTGAAATACACCCATCATACTAAAGGTAAGTAAACCAATTTGAGACAGACCTGTCGTATGGGCCTACCACTAAAGTTTGTCACTAACAACAGGTTTCCTGGCTCAGCAGTAGAAGGCTGTACATATGATTTCTTGATCCACTGCATCTGATGACAATTTCATTTGTGAACTGGCTTTCTGTGGAACTTCTACAAAAACCACACATTCTTCTCTCAGCAGTCTTTTAAAAAAAAAAAAAAGAAAGTTTTATTTTGGAAACACACTTTCTAGCAATCTACCTGGCATCTCCTGAGAGATTCTTAGATTTTAATAAGTACAAATTAATCCAAAATTAATGGCATTTAAGGATGTACAGTAGTTCTGAAAAGAGAGTCAAAACAAACTCTGAAACTCAAAATCACAGATGCTTTATTGAGAAAAAGGCTCATGGTGTACATCCACTACAGGGCAAATAAAAGCTGTAGCACAAGCCTTGATCTTGTTCTACAACCAAGTGTGAGCATTCATCAGTGTGCATTTCCCAAAGGCCCCGGTCCAGAAGACCTCACTCAGGCAAGCATTTTTTTTGGTTTGGTTCTAAGACTTCATATTTTTTCCCTTCAACCATGGCCCTGCTGCTGCCTCCTTTTCCCCTCTGCACTCAGCAGATGGTGTCCTTTTATCTGTGGCACCACCAGTTTTGCCACTGTAAATTGGCAAAAGTATATCCTGTTTTGCAATGAAAGTCAATACATGCATAACTGCTCTTTCTTCAGCCTGTTGCAGATATCAGAATCTATTTCTGCTGAGAAAAATCTGGAGGAATATTTGACTCATCTTTACCTGCCTATGCATGAACAACTTGCAGACAAGAGCAGAAGCAGAAGGACATGGGAGCCATTCCAAACAGGTTATTCCTACAGGCTATTTCCAGATCTTGGAAAATAAAGCATTGCTGCTTTTTGTAAAATTTTCTTTCTTCTTTGTGCTATTATGCAGTTAAGTATCTAAATTTTAGATGTAGCTAAACTGAAAAACTTCCTATGTTTTTCTCAAACTTGTCCCCTACTTTTCTCTTACACACTTATTCATCCCAGTCCAAATTTATGGACAGTGTCAGTAGCCCACTGTAGTGGCAAGACCCAATACATTTGTCCTTTGCATTCCAAGTTCTGACTCATATTCTTTTGTCACATAACACATCCAAAATTCAATTCTCAGAAGCAAGCATTAGGGCACAAATCACCAGACCTTTCCCTCCCTTGTCATGCTGCACTGCTCACTTACTTTAAGAAGAAGATGAGCTTCACTTTAGCTGGCTTACCTCCAAAACTAATTATCTGAGATTAGTGACCTACACAAACCTCAGTGATTTCACAGAAATTCACCAAGCAGGCTCCAAAACAAAGGCAAAACACAATTTTTTTCACACTGACAACAGCAGTTTATTTAAAGTATTCTCTGCCTCTCTAAAACATATAAGAAAATGCAGACCAAAGTAGAAGCTAGGAGGGTATCACTCTGTGGTTTCATATACTCTATTAACAAATCTCCCTGGTTTTATACATTTATTTACATTTTCTTTTTCCTCATTGATTTATTCGCTTGAATTATCCCCATAGGGTAACTCCTATTAAAGACTATATCCTGTCATTACTGTGTTTCAGGTCTCATTTTTGTGCCTTTTTCTTGATCAGTTGTGTTATGCTTTGCCCAGCTAGCAAGATATCACCATCAAATCTAGCAAATTTTTGATGTAAGCAGAAAAAAGAGAAAATAAGAGAACAAAGGGCATAAGGATAAGGCTTTCCTTTACAGTCCAGACCAACAAGGATTGATAAACTGCCCTAGATAAAGGTTGTCTTTTCCCTGGTATGAGCATCTGAAGGGATGTAAAATGTTAAGTGTGGAGATAAATACCACAACAAAGGAATAACAATGCTGTTATTAATATTGCTTCTGCTTTGATTAATTCTCTTGTGACAGTTTCATGTGCCACATAAGGAACTTTATCATATCTGAGCCTCCTAAATGCAATGAAAATACTTTCTCCTCGAAGTCAAGATCTCTTCTATGGAAAAGCCAAGTCAGCAGTTTCTCACCATTTAAATGAGAGGAAACTGTTTGTTAGTAGTTTCCAGCTCATTTTTGACACATAAAAGAGAAGCTTAGTTTAGACTACTTAGCCCAACGGGTTAAAGATGCTAGGAATTAAAAGTTTGGGGTTGAAAGGATTATATTGCTGGAAAAAGAATAATTGATACTATTTAGTTTTGGCACCTTCTTATTCTTTTAATTTCTATCTGCTGTAAGAAAAACAGTGCTAGGCAGCATTCCAGAAAATGTTGCTGAAACAAAGCAAGTATAATATAGAGGGCTGTAACTCTTAATAAAATAAAGAAACCAAGATGCTGAGATAAATCATTCATATTTATTCATGTGCTTGTCTGTAGAAGAAGCGTAACTTTTATACTCATTCCAAGACTCAGTCTTCTGACTGAGTTTATACTGGCAATATTCTAGTCTACAGATAAAATTTTCAGCCTCTAAGGCTGCATGTTAAAGCCAGAAGGATTATTTAATATATAATTAAATCCAATGTGTAAATAAGTAGCACTTACTGATACAAGCTGTAATTCTTTCTTATTCTGAGAATAAAAGAAATATAGTCTAAATGAAGTAAAAGAAACATAGGGGATGCTCTTTTTGTAAAGCGAACATTATAATGCAGTTGCAGAACTTCATTAACTCCATTGACTACAGCATTGCAGGGAGGTGCTTTTTTCTACTTTTTTGTTGTTATTTTCTTCAGATTTTTTTACAATTAACTAAATTTGCACATTTCTTAATTTTTTTAATGTGCAGCACTGTGAATAAATGTACTAAGCATTATTTGCTTATTTTCTCCAGGCTCATCAAAGGTGTCCAAGCATTTATATCATACACAGACTTGTTGTTTTGTAATTTTGCCTGATGTTGAACCAATCGAGAACTTCAGCTCAAAAGGGAACTTTTGAGAGAAAGCTGAGAACTTCAGCTCTAAGTCTACCAGACAACAAGCATCCTGATATCAGATACTACATATATACAGGAATAAGCCACTTCAATGTTCTAGTTGTTCTAATATAAGCACAATTCATACAGATATTCCATTTCTTCCTCAAACAGGTATTTTCCTCTGATGCTGATCAGAGGAGAATTTTAACACTTCTCTCAGTTTAATGAGGGTAAGATTTCTGCCATATAGTAATAATATAAGTTTATAGTAGAGAGTGTTATAAGAAGAAAGGGCAGAGGCAACAAACTGAGGAGACCAAGACCCATCATTCCCAGTTCAACTCTGAATACTTACTGGCTGGAATGATTTCAAGCTTATCACTTGTTATATAACCACTTTCTTCACAAAACAGAAATATGGGTAGCAGAGTCTCAGGGGCATTGAGGAAAGAGTTGAGATGACCCACAGATCCCAGGAAAATATTAATTTCTCTCCTGAATTTTTAAGCCAATGAATCCTGTCAGAAATTAAATGCTTGTGAAAGAAATGGTCGCATACATTTATTGGGATGCTTCTTCTAAACTCCATTAAAGCTCCTGTTTGAAGACCTTTAGAAAAAATTGAGAAAATTTTTATTTACTCTCTGAAAGCCTTCTGTGTATTTAACTTACACTTTATTTGTTTTTAAAATATATTCAGGCATTCCTGTGTGATTTCTTGCTAATGCTTAATGAACCAAATCCTTTTAGATATTTGTCTACAGCTATAAAATTCTCTGCTGGCTTCTTCCTCAAACTAGAGGTTTTAGCCCCAACTTATTAATAGATGCCAGTGAAAACATCAACTCCAGAGACCTTCCCAAGCGCCTTGTTCAGCCTGCTGCCCTTTACACTTTGCTTGTAACCGATAGAGAGTCTTAACCTGCATATCCACAGGTGTGGAAGGCAGTCCAGGGGCTACTATCTATGCACTGGTATCATTGTGAAGGGCAAGCCAGGCAATCAAGCATCTTGATTTAGTCTCTATGCAAAAGGTCAGATTAGGCACTCTCCTGAGGTCCTCACTATGTTTCTGATTCTGTGCTCATGCTGTGACGCCTACAAGAAATCCAATAGCTAGATAAAGTGGGGTTGTAAGAAACATGTGATGGAAAAATAAGCATTTGTTACTCAAAAACAGAGAAATTCAAAACTATCACACACAGTCCCCTATCTGCCCTTTCTCATTATTTTTATTATTCTTTATACACATCCTAGCTAAACAACAAGCTTTTTATGTCCAGGATAGCAGCCAAAACCCCCCAAAGCAGTTTGACTACCTTGCCTCTCCTTTCAGGTAGGGTTTGCACACTCAGTACCTCAGCTCCTACACTGGCAACTGAGACCTTGCCACAAGGAGCTTCCTCCCTGGCACACAGCCACCAGCTTAGCCAGAACCCTGCACAATGTGCCCCCTGCTCTTGAATGTGGAAACCTAGCAATGGTGCTTTGTTTCCCACTGGATGTCCTGTTTGAGGGCATCATGGTCTTCCTCACAATACAAGCAGGAAAAGCTGCTCAGCAGGCAGACAGCAATTGCTTATATTAGCCAGAGGTTCCACACTACTTTCTAGATTAGTTCCATATAGAGAACACCTGAGTAATTCAGTGTAGGAGTGAAGAAAACCAGGAGGGAACCTGGTGAGGTTCACCTGCCTCCCCAAAAAATCTCCTTTGCTAAGTGTGCAGTCAGCAATCTCTTCCAAGGGTTTTTAATCCCTGCCAAGATTTAGGCAGACTGTGTGTGGCAGCAGTACTCAGCTCTAACAGGCTGTAAGCTGGAGAGCCTGCAAGGGACAGGGCTGCGTGTGTGGTCAGCACCATCAGTAACAAAATTCCCTTTTGTGGGGAAATTTGGGTCCTCTTTCCTTGCAGAGAACATCACACAGTGTATCTGGAGGAGAGCTGCTCTCTTGGGCACTGTTGGTAACTTGCTCTCCAGAATTACAGTAGCAGCATCAGAGTTAACTAAACTCTAAAACTCTTAAGATGGAGAAACCTTAGACAAATACAGCACTGCTGGGAACTAAATATTAGAAGAAATTCAGCTGTAACCAATCCTGACTTCCTTTAGACATGGCAGCTAAAGAAAGAGAGACCTGTAAGAGCCCTCTGTAGGGTATTCAGACACCTTATTTAAGTTTTGTAAGAGGATCTGAAACCATAATGATGGTTATGTGTAAATATCAAATAGCTCACTTATATCAGGGATCACTTACCCAAAATTTTTTTTTCTGCAAAGGATGCCAAACACTTACGGACTTAAAAATAAGATTCTAATACATAACAAAAGCTTTATTTTTCCTTAACAGTAAAATCAGAAAGATCTCATGCTGAAGCTACAGCCAGAGAAAATCATAACATGGTCTTGAATCCATGTTCTGCCAGAAGAATTTCCCCTGAATTTTCAGTGAAACATATCTTTGGCCCTAATTTTCCAAAATATTGATAGAGAACCTATCTTTCATAAATAAAATCTCCTGTGTTAAGCAAATATACATCAAATCCTGGGGCTCTATAATCATTGCATTTTAAAATTTCTTTTAAAATGCAGTGTAGTTGTCAAATATGTGCTCATTTTAGTTATGCATAGGTAGGTTTGCAGTGGCATCAAGTGTTCAATTAGCCTATTCCCAGGTGAACATTCTCTGCAGATATGTCACTGGAGAGATCCCTTTCACATCTTTGCCTATTTGAAGATGGCAATAAACCAGTTCTCATAGCCTACTCATCTCAAACTGATCTCTGGAGCTATATTGTGGCAATACCTTCCTGTAGCACTCTAGTAGCTCTGAAATACTGCAGAAAGCTACAGAGGAAAGGATGCACTCTGCTGTGGTGCTTTTCTTGGGAGGAGAGGTGTAGCCACAGGATCAGCTCCTAAGCAAAGACACTGATTAATGATGGTCCTTTAATGGGACCTGCTTGTCCCATTAAAGGCGGCTGAAGCACCACAGCACTCTGCCAGTACTCGTCTGAGAAACATCCAGGTCTAATCCCCCACAAACACCAACTAAATGACACCAACTCCAGCTCCAGGGCAGTCTTTGGCTCAGGATGGTGAAGCAGTTTAACCTAGCAGAGCCTCTCCCTTCATCTTAGTATATTAAAAGTGTCACATGGTAAATAGAAACACCAAAAATTTTTTAAAAAAATCAACGCGTTTTCTTTTTCCCCTCTTGGCTGTTTCTCCCAACACCATCATATAGGCAGTTGTTCTATCACTACCCACCCACTCCTGGAGAAGTATGTAACCATGTTAGAAATCCTTTTTTTAAATGGCTGGTATAAAATGAGCACAATCTGACAGGACAGGCCCCACACAGAGCACTACATACAGGTAGCTCTTGAATTCCCCTATTTGCCATTAAGTACCACCAAAATGCAGCCAGAAGAACCTGGCCATTCTCGGTGACCATTAATAAGCTGCTTTCCTGTGCCCCAAGCCCTGATTCCCTCCTGAATGCCAGGCCATGCTGCAGTGGCACCACTGACAGCTGAGGCTGGGGGACAGGGCTCTGAGTCCCACACCAGTGACCTGTGTGCCACCCTCCCTCCTCCCCCCTCGGCGGGTGTCCCGTGCCAGCCGCCTGCGCTCCTGGTGTTTGTCACCACGGGACAGACCACAGGGCGCTCCCAGGGCTTTACAACCAGTGAAAATCGGCACCAGCTTCGCAATTCTGGCACAACATGTCTTCGCTTTGAAGTCTGGTTACTGGTTTTTACAGTTCTATTTTTAAAATGTATTAAAGATGTTTAAAAGTGGCAGGGACTTCCAATAAAAGCCATGCTGTCCAGAATCAGGATGCTGGTCCCAATTTAAACCGGCTGTTAAACAATAGTATATCCAAATAAAAGTTGTCTGATTTACAAAATACCTCAGACTGATTGAACATTTATTATCCAATTTTTCTCTTTTCACGTCTTCAGAGGTCATTTTCTCAATTTTTTTCCTTTACATCTGCAACACTTTCACAACTACTGTATGGAAAATGAATCCACTTACCATATTTTTAAAATAACTGTTAATGACGTATAATAAAGTATAATAAAGCACAGAAGCTAATAAAGATTTAAATTTCTCTTGGCTCTATGACTGGTTTAAAGAGCTTACATCATTGTCAGAGCTCCATCTTCTGAAACACACCCAGGAAATGCTGCTTCTGTTTTTATCATTGGGCATTTCTATTTCCCAATATAACTTATATTTAAAATTTCATTTCTGCAACGCATTTAAATTTCCATTTGGAGATGTGAAAGAAGAAAAACAGGACAATGCCTGAAGGAGAACATCAATCCAAGGAAGAGCCAGAATTAGCCAGGGCAGCCTAATACCTTGAGTCTTCCTGGAGTTCCTTGTGACTGACCTCCTGTTTCTGGGGTGATCCTGGGTGAATCATTTCACATCTGTCTCATCTGTTAAAGCTGAGCTCCTCAGAACAGGGGTTTTCTTTGGCTTTGTATATTTATGCAGGGTAACTCTGTAACTTAAGAATCTATAGTGCTAGTATTACAAAGTAGTACAAACCAAGCATAACGTGAGTAAAAAAAGTCTAACAAAATTTAATGTACAAAGGGAGGGAGTTTGATGACCCAGGAGGAGTCAGCCTCTGTATAAAACTTCTGTGCAGATTTTCATCACTAAACTTTGCATTTCAGTGCTCTGTGTTCATGTCTTTTAGTTATGTTCTAGAAACACACAACTAAGACAGGCTTCCTGTCCTATCAAATCCCCCAGTCACATAATTCCACCATAAAGCTTCACACTAACATCCAAAACATCTGCAGTGTTTTCTAATACCTTTGGCAGACACATGTAGTAAAAACTTTGTGCAAGACTGGTATGTAAGAAACGCACTTGAACTTTCTCTCCTGTCAATACCTTTCCTATAAATAGGAAAAATCCCTATTTCCCATTCCACAGACTGGAAAACTGGGGCAAAGGACAAATAAAGTAACCTGCTCAAGGTGATGCTGACTTGCACTTGTACATCGTCTGCAATAGATGACACCCCTTGTCAGATAAATTGCACAGTAATAGCTAAGTAGTTAAGCCTTCAAGATTCATGGTTAGCAAGTATTCCTAAAATTCTGATTAAACATTTTGTTTCCTAGTGGTTTTAAATTGGATGTGTCATTTTGTAAATGACAGATGGCTACAACAGAGTTAGTGATCAGGTTTTTAGTTTAGAACAGCAAATACAGGAATACATTGGCACCAAGTTTCAGGTAATTCTTTCTACTGAACTCTTGCCAAAAGTTATGTATTTGTGTTATGCTTCTAGAAACAAAGATCCGTAAGCAGGTTTGTTTGCCCTAAGTAAAATCTAGTGTGCTGAAAAAGTCACGTTAAATAGTTGTTGAAATAAAACACTAAGCAGCAAGGAAATAAAATCAGATCCTAGCTTACCAATAAAAAAACAAACAAACAAAAAAAAAAAAAAAACAACAAAAAAAAACCACATACACAAAAACATCAACCCACTCCCACCCCAAATTAACCAAACAATCACAGTGGAAAACACAGCATATATCTATACATATGCAGGCACATATATATAATGGAATAAATGGGAAAGTATGCGGTATATTTTACAGGATTATTAACTACATTTAATATATTCATATAATTTTCACTTACTTCCTGTTGACTGTTTTTGAACACAGTGAGGTTTGACCTTCACACAGAATACTTTCAACTCACACATTTAGTTCTACTCATTGGTCTCAGCAGCTCAAAAAATTGTAACCTACGTCACATAAATGTTCAAGAAATCCAAAACACATGGAGGAATGAAAACAATTATTTGTACAGGTCAGAGTAGAATGTTTTTTAAATTTCATGGCAGCATAAAGGACTTCAGCAAAGAGGTCACAATGTTGTCAGTTCACAATGACATCCAAAAACTCCTCCAGAATCCACAGATCTCATTAAGCCAGCCCATACAACACATCCATCTGTGAGGTCCACAGCACCCTGGGCTGGGCAGGACTGGCCACATTCACATTTATTCTGCCTTGGCTTCTCAGCCGAAAGCAGTGCCCACTCCTACAGCCATTTACAGGCACAAGCTCTTCCACAGACCTCGAGCAAAGCCTGCAATCATGCCTCTGTCTTCAAACAGAAGTGCTTCCACCACCGGTATTTCATCCTCACAAAAATTCTATTTAAAGGCAATAATTGGACAATGAGTAAAAATGGATGAAAATTACTCCAAGCCTTGACTATTTACTTACTGGTAATCAAACCATGTGCAGGTTTTAAAATTGTAAACTCTTGAAACTGAAAAAACCTGCAGATTTTTTCCCCTGTGAACTCTTCATTCCTCAGTCAGTGACCATTATTTGGCCATTCTTTTTCCTTGGAAATTAGAATCTGAGTTGTTTTAAACCTGATCCCATAATTTTGCTTGTAAATATCTGTTCCCCAGAAAATGTAGTCAACAAGCAGAAGAGACATAAAATTCAGTCTTAGCTTTTAGGCTAGCTTCAGTTCATAGACAGGAGCTACATAAAGTAACCTAATGGAAAGAAGAGGCGATTTCCTGAAAGTATCTGGAAGAAAAGACGGCAAGGAAAAAGACTTAAAACTAAAACAAACAAAACCAAAACAAGACCCAAAAAACACAAAAGAAAACCTAACTGCAGGACCACTTTGATATTGGGAAAACAATTACATAGGTTTTTTAATAATGACTAGATGGTACAGGGTGCCTTAAACTGTTGAATGATGTTGTTTCTACTTGAAAAGCCAGCTAATACGTGTGGTTTCTAGTACCCGCTAAGTGTGGGTGCCAGATGAGGGATCTGAAGGATAGTACTAGGGAGAGTGGGAATGAAGAGGCAGCTGCCTACAGAATTAAGCTTCTGTGTAAACAAGAAAAATTCACTTCATCATTTGATTAAATATTGTATCTTATATGAAAACCAAGAAAAATAAAGCAGAAGAAAATTTTAAGAGCTTTGCTGAAAAAGGAACATCTCGGGAACAGTAAAAGGAATATTAAAAAGTGCTAGTCCATAGCAGATTCAGATCCTGCTATAACCAAGGGTCACATGTGTAACACCTGGAGCCTCCCAATACCAGTCAGGTGCTTAACTACTACACAATGCTATACCTTTTTATATTTACTTATTAGCCCTTTTTGTTGAGCACATCTATGTATGAATTTACAGTATCATGCCCAGATTTCTCCTTTAGTTAACATTTGGACTCGGATACAGCAATTTCAATTATTAATGTAGTTTTTCAATATTGACAACACTCTTAATTTAAACTGTAAGATGCTGAGTGTGTCATTATTTCTCTCTTTTACTGGGTGGGCAGTAATTACCCTTCTGTTAGTTTTTTTCCTTATACACTAGAGCAAAAGTAACAAAGGCACGAGTAGGTTATCATCCACTGGAAAAAAATATATATATTTATGTTTCTGACACAGAGTGTGTTTACAGCTGTTGCAAGTTTGCTTTGAGAATCTACTGCTGTAAACTGGCTTCTGGAGCACAATATCCACATGCAATCTTCCTGGCCTGTATGGGCAATCATAGCACTTCATTGTCCAGTGCTATCATTACAATATTGTTATCATCTGAGCTTGAGTCTGACACTTTCTCTAAGACCTTTCAAATAACCCCTTTACTAGGCTTCAGTACCAAACCATTCAGGGCAAATCTCTGCTTTGTGCTTGTCAGCCTTAATAGACTGGATGTCACTTTTGCCTGTAAAAAGTGCCCGCTCTTCAGCTGTCAGTCAGTCCTTGCGGTGTCAGCCGAGAGCGTGGCTGGAGCTGCTGGATTAGAGGGTAGTTACCACAGCTGTCAGATTACTGACAACCTGACACCCACATCCCCAACTTCCTTTGACTGTATTTGGTTTCCATCTCGCTCCTTGGACCTTTCTTAAGGTGGATCCTCTATGCTCAAGTTAAACAATGTTGCAGCCAGCTAGGAAACTAACTTTTGTTCTTGTCTCCAACTCCGCTTTCAGCCTGGTTTGTCTTTTGTAGACAACACTGTCAAAGTGTTTTTCAGAAAATGTTGCTAATTTATAAGGGGAGAAAATAAATTTTCACTGGTCTCTAAGTTAGCAGCATTATTTTTTTTTTAATCATGCCTCTGTGTTTGGGGGCATTTTGGTTATTGCTATCTACCTTTAGTCAAAGGTGTTGGGGAGTTTTTACAGTTTTCTCCACATATTTTAAATGTACTCAACACCCTGCTCTTTCAATGCTTCTTTAGTTCTGCTCTCAAAAGGTTACAGACTATGCAATTCTGTGAATAGTTTAAAATTATTTAAAGTGGTGTGCATTATACCAACTGTTTATAGAACCTGCCCTGTGTTTCATATTCCACAGTTGACACATACCTTTCTCCTACTTTTAGAGGATAAACTAGAATTAAGCGGAAAAAAACCAAACAAAAACCACACCAAAACTTACATTATTTAGGATCAGAAATAAATTCACACTCTTGGCTGTGTCTTCACTTTTGAGGGATTTAATTTGCTTGAGCTTGTTCCATTGCTCTTACACCTCCCAAGGGACAAATCCTACAGCTCCATTCTAACCATGGCTCACCAGGATAAATCATCTATATTCTGCCTGTAGCTGATCTCAGCCAACTAGGCTAACACGAAGACTGGTTTTACCCTCTCTTCTTAGATTTCAAAGAGAAACATCTACCTGTAATACTTCCTCTGTAGGCTTATGGAGAACTGAAGGGAAGAAGATTTGACTAGGAGCCCATCCTGTGATCAAAGCACAGACAGAAAGCTCGACAAAATTTGTACTCAGATGTTCCTTGCCTATATTTAAAATCTAAACTTCTCTGTAGAAAGGGTCAAACTCTTCAACAATATTTTTAGTTATTTGTTTCAAGATAATTGCAATGTGCCATTTAAGCCTAGCCATTATATTTTTATCTCCTTGTATACAAATCTCATGGAAACAGTTCCATGCAGTGGAGAAAATGTGGTGATGCATCATTAACACTAAATACTGTGGGGTAACCTATATCTTAGCATACATAAAATGGAAAGTATCCAGACTATATATAAACACTGTTCTTCCCATTTCCATTCTTCCTGATTGCACATTCATTCTTTGGGTTCTTGCAGTTTCAATACGCTTGGGTGCATTGCCCCAAAAAACTAATGAGATATCTTCAATAGCTGCTGAATAAGCACAAACCAAACAGCTTTTTCAAGAAAGATCAGAGAACTGGAACACAACATGAATTATTTTGCCCAAATGAAACCTGCCTGATCCATTGTCTCAATTTTTAATTTGCAATTCTTCTGTAAGATTACAAACACAAATTGCTTCTTTTTTGTAAAATCTAAAACATAAGATAGCTTATACCTAATGAGCTTTACAGAGATAATATTAGCTCCTCCATAAGCAAGGCCACTTCAATTTTACAATTAAATTTGAATTTTTGTTTAGATAGAAACTACATTATGATGCATGAACTTTGCTACCTTTTCACATTTCTTTTCTGTGTTTTCTTTCTTATTACATTTCATGCTCGTGTAGCTATTGCCTTGCAAGGCAGACAGATGAGATTATGGACACTCCACACCTTATCTAAGCTCGCTATTCAGAAAGGCAGGCAGCAATGGTTTTTCTCTCTGGAACCAGGTGGTGAATCATCCAGATTCTCCCGGGAGAGAGAGAATGGCAGCAATGGTTTTCTCTCTGGAGCCAGGAGGTGAATCATCCAGACACCAGTGCCACCACCTCGGTGCGAGGCAGCCTGGATCAGCAGCAGCAGGGCTGGCACAGGCGAGCCCCGGGCCAGCCACTCTCTGGGTGGTACTGCCCTGTGGGCAGCTGCCGTGGCAACCACGAGGATACAGCTAATTATCTGTGTGGAACTTAATGGCAGTCTGCTTGTGAGGAGGGCAACTGAGGGAAGCTGATAGGGTCAGGAGTTCAATATCTTACTAAGCCGCTTTCGTTAACAGACTGATTTCCGGTTTGCTATCACTATATATAGCAAAAACAAATAAGCAACCAAATACAGACTCTTGCTGTGTTTGTCACATCCTTTTCCAATTAGTATGAGCTGCCACCTCAAAACACAACTGATAGGCTTTAATTTCCAAATATTGCCATTGTTCCAGGTGCCTTTATACTTCTTCCCAAGTTGTAGACACTTTACTCAGTTCTATGATGGGGGCCTTGCCATATTGCAAACAAACACAATACCTAGGAAGAACTTCAGGATTTGGTCCTTTGTTCTTATCATAAAAGATAGAGTACTGGCATTTCCCAGCCACGTTTCTGGCACATGACATTTTCCTGTGAAATCGTTTAAGGGGAAAGACAGAAAATACCTCCAAATTAGTGACAAGGGTTCAAGAACATGCATAGGGTGTTGTTTTTCTTTTGCCCATGTCTATCCCAAATGAGCCAACTGAATTTAAATATATTTTAAATATTTCTTTTAAAACTAGAAGCTATCTCAATACACTGCACTGTAGTGTATTTTTAAGTGAAAAGAAGATCATAAAAATGCATTATTAATTCATTTCAGCTGAACAACTGTCAGAAATGTCATACCTAAATCTATTTGCAGAAATTAACGTATAATATTACCCAGTAGATACTAAGGCATAATTCACAGTTGTGGATAAATCCCTGTTTGAACAGATGGGCTGAAATGTTGGGACATCAAGCTGAATAATTTGGGTACCTCCCAAGTAACCTCCATAACCATGGGTGTGTTGTTATTTTTCTTTCTCACTGCCAGGTACAGTTAGAGAGCAAAATCCAACAGTGCTGTTCCATTGTCCATGCTGGCACCTGGACAATACTCACAGGATTAACTAAAGGAAAGAGCACTGCAAATGACAGCCACACCTTCAACCTTCACCTTCCAGATGTGAGGTGAGGAAGTATCACATCTCCTGTATGACAAGCCCTCAAACTCAACTGGAGGCACGTCCCTTCTCTGCTCAAGAACTTTCAGGGAATTTGTGGCAGGGCAGGATGAGGGGCTGCGGGTACTCACAATACAGTTGGTGGCAAGTGTGCCATGCCAGCGTGTCACAGAGCGGCTGGAGCCATAGGTCACCTGGGGGCTGATGAGTGGGCCTCTCCCCACGGAGCAGTTCACCAGTAGGGCTGCCTCCACAGGCATCCATGGAATGCAAAGCGGCAAGGGAGCTGACCTCCACCGTCTCTGTGGAGGTGCAGTGCCAGGCTTGGTCACACACAGAAACAGGAAGGCTCTCACCTCATCTCCAGAAGTTCTCTTAACCTCTACCACTTCCTGATCATCTTCCTGTAGGAGTGGAAAGCTCTGAGGAGAGACCCCAACACTACAGTGAATGGGATTGCTGCTGCCACAGACAGGATGGCAAAATCACACCTTGGCTTCCCAAAGAGCTCAAGGAGAAGCCTAAGAGGAAACAATTCTTTTCAGTCCTTGGAGGAGTGAGCACTTCAGAAAAATCATTTCTTTCTTTGGTGACAGCAAGGACCAGGCTTATATTCTAGAGCTAAAAAAAATTATTTTGTTAAGAATCATCTACTGTGCTCAGGAGTCAATTTTAAGCTTTAGTATCCTGATTTACAGCTCTTTAGCAATGCCCAGTGTATATTTCATTTGCAGAGCAGCACTGGTGAGTATAACATTAACAGATTGCTTTCTAAATTTCTTTCTCTCTTTTTTAATAAAGGTTTGTGAGTTACAGAAGTGCAAAAATGCTTTAAACCTCTTAATTTGTTTTGTTTACTTCTGTAGCTTAAAAAACAGCCAATTGTTTTTAATTGGTTTTAAAAAAAATTGCTCGAGGCAGAAACCTGGAAAACCAATCTTCTGTCTGGAGTAAATTTTTACAGCTGCCTTTTAAACCTCTGAAAATAGGGTTTATAATGGAAGTGCTGACACAACCTTATCTACAATATATCAGTGTGAACTGTACCGCTATAATAAGCAGTTATTATGTATGTGTGAAAATAATGAGAGCCAGTGTCTGAAGAGAGTTAATGTAAAATGCTAAGCAATTGTGGTTGGTTGCACAGTATAGGTTAATATTCTTTCATATAGCTACACTTTTCCCCCTTTTGTCCTCCAGAACTCCTAATGAAAATTCTGATACCTGACGGTAATGATAAGCAGCCATTCACACATCCTTTGTGTCAAGGCTAGAGCATTAATGCTTTCCTTCATATAACATTTTGCATAGCCTAAAGCATCTATTAAAATCCTTTGTAAAATTCATGAAACAAAAGTGGTGGGTTGAGTCTAGTGGGAGAGCAAGTAAGCTGCTTATTAGCAAAAAGTCAAAAACACAGGGCCAATTACAGATCTGAACAAGAAAGGCTACAGAAAGCATGGGGAGTAATTCTTTCTTCAGCCCAATGGGCTCAAGTGAGAGGCAACCTAGATAAAAATATAGCAAATATTCTAAGCAGTAATTAAACTAAAATGTTTGGAGTTTAGAAATAGCTCTATAACAACTGAAAGATATGCTCAAGTAAAACAATTGTCTGGTCTCACATAGATGCTAAATTGGAAGGATTTAAGACTGCTCCCTGAAGGAATGACTAAGGGGTAGCCAAGAAGAGCTGAGAGCTCAGGAGATATGTAAAAAAATCTGTTTGGTATTTCAAATACTATAAATTAGATAAAAAAATGAGCTTTTCTACTGAACAAGCAACATAAAACTGAATAAACCACAATAAGATTGCCCTTTTTCTGTTATAAACTTTACATTAAGCCTGTCATGTTCGATGACAGCCTAACAGACCTCATTCTTTACCCTTTGGAATTTGAAAGATTGGCAGATGTCGTGATTTCCTTAACACAAAAGACCTTGCAGATAATGTTCACCACGCATACTTTTAGTTTGAAAACTTCACATCCTTCCAGAATCATCAGGTAAAATTTCCAAACAGAACTTGAGATTTTTCTCTGGTCAATAATTGTTTCTGACCCTGAGGAAAATATTTTATTGACAAAGGAAAAACGTGACATGGGCAGCAATTTTTATGATTTGCTTTACTAGTCCAAACATGCCCTTACATTCATAATAATGAGCTGCTTTGCACAAAACAGCTCTTTATTATGAACAGAGGGGTATAATATTGTTAAGTAAGCTGAGTCAAAGCAGAGCTAGTTGAGGCTAGCTCTGAACTGAAAGCAGTTTTCCCTTTAAAACATCCCTCCTACCCTTTAAAATCTTTTGAAAAACCACACACGGTTATTTTTTAAAAATTGGAATGTGGTAAGAATCACAACTAACATTTTCTAACACTTGGTTAGTAAAGTTTGTGTGTTGTTATTCATTTACTTTTCAATGTAAGAATTGTTCCAAGATGTTCTGTAATGTAAGTCAGGGTCATTATGCAACTTCTTAGGGGGTCATGCTTTATTCCTGTGAATCTGGGAGAGAATTTAACACCTATTTAAAACAAGGAAATCCTGGTCCTGCACTTTTGCAGCCAGGCAGTATCAAAATGCAGTGGAGCTGCTGTGCCATATGGTGGGAGGGAAGGAGGGAGGCAGAAGAAAAGCTGCAGAAGCTTCTGCAACCTGCCCCATGCAGCCAACCCCTGCACTCACCCTCCTGAGGAGGAGTCTGGGGCAGGCCAAGGCAAGGGCAGTGGGAAGTCAGGGGCCCCCCTTGCTGTGGGGTCAGGAGCACCTCTGCACATGGGAGAGCTGCCATGCCACCCTCTCCTGGAGGGCAGGGCTGTGAGGAGGATGGCCAGCAAATGCCCTGGATTTCAGGAAGGGTCATGATTTCATCCCTCCTGCTGTTCATTAAGCCACGCCTTAAAGATGTGTTCTTAAGCAGAGAGCAACAGCAAAATTCAAGTTACTTCTGATTCAAAAGCTTGCAAAATGTACTAATGTAGCATAATCAATTAAAGAAATCGTAATATGTCTTTCTTAGTCAATAGCTATAATAAAATAATCCATTTCTATTTCTAATACATTTTACTAGAGAGATTTGGTGCCTTCAGGTTTCCAAAGGGTGAAGGGTTTTTTTTTAATTGTATCCCAAGTAGTCATATAGCAGTTTAGCTACTACCGCATCAAACATAGAACAGTCTAATAAAAAAAAAAAATGTTCAAGAAGCATATAGCATGGATGACATAATTGCATTAGAATAAGGAAATCAATTGAGCCAGCCAGTCCTTCACTCCAACTAACCATTCACATACATTAAAGTCACTATGTTGATTGGAGTAGCATAGATATGACTAAAGTGTGCCAGACTTTCTATCTAAATGAAAAAACCCACACAAACCAAATCTACAAAATTATTCCAAATATCGTATCAAGAAAGTCTTGTGGTTTGTGTTTGCAAAATGAGATTTCTTAAAATAAGATTTAAAAAAAAAGATACATAACGCTGAACAGACAAAAGATTTCAAAGCTCTATCTCCCTGTAGTTTCACTAACATGTTAACCTACTTACAGCAATTAGTGCTTCATTAGTAAGGCTAACTAACTGTTGCTATGCCCTGTAATGATTTGCCAGGTTTTCTATATACAAGTGCATAATCAATGTTTTCCAATTACTGCTATAGTGCAACCACTATTTCAAATAAACTAGATAATAATACAAACCCATTACTGAATCTGAAATAGCAGAGGCATTTAATTGCAAGGCAGTTCTTTTCAGCTTTTAAAATTTTTCACACTAATGAAGTGTCATACAAAAAAGTTGTATTGATTTTTCCACCACATGGCTTCAACCACAAATATGTAATTATCCCTTTTATATCTAGCAAGGGGATTAAAATAATCTATAGTATATAGCCTTTACTTATCCCTGATGGGCCTAGTAGTACTTTTACCCTTTTCAAAATATGCAGCTTTTTGATGAATGAACTTTCAGTAAAATGTTGCTTTATTTGCTTCATATCTCTACTTTTTTGGAGCCATCTAGCATGCAAGGATCAGAATTTTAAGTTTGCAGTTCTACCAGGAGCAGAGGAAAAGGAGGCCACAAAACAAGGACAAGTCTCTACTGCAGATCAGGGCCACATCACCTAATTCTGGTCCTCTTCCCCACCTCAGCAATCCACATCAATTCAGTTAAGTGCCCAGAGTCAGCAGCTTGCTAGTAGCACAACTTTTAATTAGTGCTTTCAAATTCTTCATGGAGCTCCTGTGTAGCACTACTGGCTGAGGGCTCCATCCCTGTGGCACAGCCTGGGCAGGGCAGCTGATCCATCAGTTTCCCTGGAGCTCCCAGGACCTCCACGAGCAGAGCACGCCCTGTGCCAGGAGGGCTTGGTGGCCGTGTCTCCAACAGGGACAGTGGGACTGCACCCCACACCTACAGCACTTGGGATGGCTTATTTTCTCAGCAAACTACATATGCAAACTACTAGATGAGACTAAGACACATGATAAAAAATTCCTTGTTTTCATGGAAGTTGTAGAGATTATTTTATTCCTTGAATATCTGGAAGGAATTCCAGCTTGATTTTACTATAGTTTCTATTAAAGAAAGTCCATGAAATGCTGTAACACAGATGGAAGCTAAAACCCCATGCAGAAAAGTTTTTGTTTTTAAACTCAAATGAACACAGTTTTTACATGAAAAGGGGCCACATTCCTCACATTATTAGGGCCAGAGCAGCATCTCCCAGTAATAGTTTCACTAATATGTTAATCTCTTGGCAGCTGTCAGTTCTTCCAGATATGCTGAAATTCACCAAAATTAGCTGGTCTTCTGTCTTGTGGAATATATGCTTTAATGAGAAGTTTTCGCAAATCAGATATAATTGAGAATCATATACCCTTAAAACTAGCTAGATATTCTAAAAATCTTATAAGTTAAAACTCTTGGATAAAATATAAAACCACAGTACAGCCATTGAATAAGAAATATTTTTGTAGAGGTAGGTATCTTTTTTCCCTAAATTTTTTTTTTACAAGTTATTATTTGAGGGCCAAGTATTGACCATCTAACTAACCAGACAGAGAAACATATCTAAACATGTTACTAAAATCTAATTAACAATAAATACATTTACTAGACCACTTTAAAAAGCTCTAAGGAAAGCTAAAACTTTCAAAAACATTTTAAATATTACAAAGTATTTAATCTACAAAAGAGCAATGCAAAGTTGAAATATTACAATGCTCATTTCTTTCTCATATGGATGCATACTATTCCTGGAAGTAAATACATGTGTCACAATAATTTTCTTCAGTAGTACAACGGACTAGAAAATTCCATTTTAAAATTATTATTTTTAACCATAATAATAATTTTAAAATTCAATGAAACACAAAATTATGTCTCATCCATATTTAGTACAGAATAAAGCTGTTCTGTGATTTTTAACACTGCAAACCTCTCAGTGCTGCATTTTGTACTTCTACAAATAGGTCAGTTGCATGTTTCCTTTTTCAAATATTTCAAAATATTATAAAATACTTCTACAGTCATCATAAAGTTTACAGAAAGACAATTCAGCATTCTTTTAATTTCTTTCTTCCTCAGCACAAAGTGATAAATAAAAATAAATATATTATTCTTCTTTTATTCAAATGCCTTATATATCAGTTATAGAGGACAATGACTAAAATTGTATGCAAAAGCAAAAAAAAAAAAAATCTCCTCAGAAGAATTTAAGAAAAATATACACACTCCTTGTGGAAGTGTGTTTCCAGGATAATAAAAGGCCATTACCTTGACCGTTGACATGAAGCCATCAGAGTCATATTTATTGATGAAACTTTCAGCTCCCAATCTGCTGCACTGAATGAGCATCATACAGCTGTCAGCAAAGGCAGAGCACAGAAACAGTGATAGCTTGTGACATTTTCCTTTCATAATTTATGAAAACAAAATACCTTAGAGTTTGCAGAACACCAGAAGAAAATTTTTAGAATAGCCCCTTTAAGGAAAAAGCCCATGAGATAAATATCTTAATTGTTTATCTCTATAACCAGAGAAATGTACCTGTTAGATTGATACATTCATGCAGAATTAATTGATAATGCCTAAGTAATGTACTCAGTGAAAAAACAGAAATGCTGCCACACTGCAAATAAACAAAGTGACAACGACCTAAAATTAGAACCTTAAAGTAATGGTGCTGTGAGAATGCTTTGGGGTTCTTTACAGGGAAATAAACTTGAAAACCCTTATAAAATTAATTGCATTCATAAATTGCTATAATAATTAGCATAATTTCAGAGGAAATAAGATATAATTAGATGACAATTAAAGTATTTTAAACTCAAGGTGAACATTTTTTAATATTTAAAAATGTCATTTGCACATATTAGAAACAAGCAAAGGGGAAAATATGTCATGAAGTGTTGTGTATCTTCCACCTTTTCATTTTGTGTTGGTTGGATAAGCTATAAAGATGAATGTGCTCGAAGCTTCTCAGGTACCAGTACTTTTGCTCACAACTCGCATAAAAAATGTTTGGATGCCAACCCCCACTGTGCAGTATCCCCTTCAGGATGGATGCTGTCAGCACCAGAAAAACTCAGGAATCTTACAGCAGTCCTGCCAACGGCCCAGTTCAGGGTGCTCCGCACAGGCCTCCCACTTTGGCCAGGAAATTTCCCTATACAGGTTGAGGAAGCATTGAAACCCACACAGTATGCAAACAGTAAACATCCTCCCCATGTTTTTCTCCACATGCTTTTCACACACCAGCTGCAACCAGGGAGGAGACTCTATGTTCACAGTGGGATGCAGTGTCTCCCATAACAACCCAGATTAGAATAATGCATATTTTATATACACGTCCATATTTCTGATTAGCTGAGACTTTCCTCCTTTGAAGCTCCCAAGGGAGAGCTGTGTGCAGCTACCACTGTTTGGCAAAGCTTTGGCAGCAGTTTTGGGGAAAGAGGTGGATATCACAGAAGTGTTTATTCACCAATTCATTATAGCTGCTGTACATTTTAAAACTATCCACTACACCCAAGCAGGTGGCTTAAAAACATACTTACAGAAGACTGGAGTGGTAAGGTTTTGTTGTGACTTCTCTCAACAGGCACGTGGTGAACACACCCAGGCCAGCATCAGCCCTGGAAAACACCATCTCTCACAGGGAACACTTTACTTTTTCTGCACCCCTCCTGAAGAGCATGTGAGGACCTTAGTGACTGCTGGGGAACAGGTGACAGTAAGCAGCTGCCAAGATTATTTTTAAGAGAAAATGGGCAGGGTCAGTGCATCAAGCAGGCCACTCAAGTGAGTTTTGGAGCACAATAATGCCAGTGGTACCATTTCCCCATAGCAAAGTCTAAACTGCATCCTTACACTGCCCTCAGGGAGAGGGAAGTGGCTTTTCCCATTTTAAAAATTACTTTGAAACATATATCAGGCTAAGGAAGAAAGAATAAAGTACATTAAATTGTCTTAAACTGAAGGAAAAAAAAAAATCTTAGACTTTTCAACAGTGGATGCTTCTTCCTTCTTCTGTTTTCCAGGGAACAAACCTAACCGTCTTCTCTTTCCCCATTTCTTTCCCCCAGTCCAGCAATAGGGCAAACCCTTTATGTCATTTGCATAGCTCTCCTCTTGGAGACAGCCCCTCGGCACTCACCTGGTTAACAAAAGATGATACTAAGTTACTTTCAAACATCACACTGATCTCTTCTACGAGATTAATAGCTGCAGCAAGAGGCAGTGGCAGCTGCAGAAACAGGACACTTTTTACAGCTGCAGTCACATGACAGATCTTGGAAGTTTCTTGGTGCTGTGGAGCAGGGTGATGGATGCCCACCCACTCTGGCACCAGCACCACACAAGGGCAACATCTGGATGGGGCCTGGAAAACAAACACGAGAGCAGGAGAGGCAGGCAGGCGGTGCTGCCAGGCTTGGCTTGAGGAGGAACAGAGTATTTGTATCAGTTAAGGATTTGACCTCGAGCCTTCCGGCCATGAGCAGCAAGTTCAGCACCCGTACCACCACCTGAAGGGAAGATTACCAAAGTCATTAAACAAATGATTAGCCTCCCAGTAGGTCAAAAATAGTGAATCAATCCACTTTTTGTAAAGCATTACAGCCAGAATGTGTGAAAGCTTTATAAACCAATACACTATGGATTTCTGGACAAAACCTCTTCTCTACCTGCTTATAATCTTTTTTTGGATTTACTCCTTTTTGCTCAAAAGAGTCTTTAAAACTGGATATCTTCTCTTTAGTATTTTATAATAACCTCTGAAGAAACAGTCAGATTTTAAGCCAAAATCCTAGAAAAGATGAGTTCAGAATATCTTGAAAAACAGGACGAGCTGTTGAGGAAGCTGTAAAAGTACTGTAGATTGAGTATTTACAACCACCAGTCTTGTGCTTTGAAAAACAAGTGTTTTTAAAAACAGGATAATTTTGATGAGGACTCAAAAAAAACCACAATTCTGCACTTGTGCATTGAACACAACTGAGCCTCCTGTGAAGTATAACTGTCTATACCTGTTTTCTTTAGAAGTATTAAAAAGCATGTTTTCATTGTCTAAGTGACTGCACAAACTACCATGTTTTTCAAATAAATTACAAGAAAAAGACTCAGCAAATGTTATTATGCATGTCTGTATATTTTAAGGCTTACCTACCTCTATGACCACAAACAGCCAGCTTGAACCCAGCAACTCATCACTTTGCAGATGTTCACAACCACAAAAAACTTAAGGTCTCTTTGACCGCAAAGTAAGAAACTGATCATCTGCAAGTCCTGCATTAGATATTAAAATAAGTAAACTTAAGCCTAACACAACTGCAAATTCAAATGCTGAAATTCTTTCTTTTTAGCTTCTTCATAAAATTCTTAATTCTTCATAAATTCTTAATTAGGTCAAATTCTGAGAAGCAACAAACATCTGGCAGCTGCAGTGGTTTGCCCAGCATTTGTGCTCAGCTCCCCTCTGGATGCAGCTCCTCGGGAGCTCTGCCGGAACAGCCACTCAGAGAGGTGTTAACACCTAGAAATTATAGTGGCATTTCTAACTAACCCTGCAAACCATACTTGTTGCGTTCACATGGATATGTGTGGCTTGGGTAAATAATAATTTATGCCAGACTTTTTTCCTCTTGTGACTTTAGTTTTGATATCACATCATGATTCAAAGCCCAGTGCACCATAAATTTTCTCCAAATGTGTAGTAATTCCTTGGCGCAGTCTAAAGTTATGATTCATTTATACTGGAGTGACAGCATAATACCTAGGTGTCAAAATCCATTAAAACTGTTCAATGTCTTCTGTTTATTTTTAGAACCAATTGAGACTTAACTGATGGTGAAAAATATACAGTCAAGTGTGTTTACTTCACCTTTACAAAGAATCCGTTATAGTCCCAATTAATTTGTTATTCCTGTCACAACAGGTACTGGATACTTCAAAACTGTCATTACCGTTTCTCTCTGTTTCTTTTGCTTTTTTTTTTTTTTATATGAAGGCTTCTGTTTATCTTTAACCCATTAGTAGGTAACAGTTTCTATTTTTTTTGCAAAATAGAACTTTCACATCACTTTCCATTCTAATTTAAAAAAATGTGATGAATAAATATGTTTCCAATCAACTTACGTTTATTGTGCTCAAAATTCCCTGTGTCACAATCAGGTGTCCTAGTGCTGAGTTTAGTGACCGTTCACAGGATGACACAACTTGTGTATCAGTATGATTGGCTAGATAGAACTTAAAAATATGCAATGTGCCAGTTACAAACACCAAAACAGTTCTTAGCAGAATTCAGAGCATCTTTTGCCATGCTAAGTGTTAGCAGCTCATTCTTGCTTATAGAAAATTCAGCACATACTTTCACAGGGGGGTAGGGAAGGGCAGGGAGAGAACACCACAAAACCTCCATGAGATGGGCTCTAAATGTCAGAGCCAGGCACCAAAGCTAACGTCATCAGGATAATTCTCTACAAATAGCTGTAAACATAACTCCAAAGAAGAGTTTCTAGTGGTTGTGTTAGACAAAGTGCAAATGAAATACTGATGTTCAAATTGTTTTTACAATACCGGAACCAAGTCATACAATGTTCAAGGAAACAGCCATGTCATGAAACAAGTATGTTAGGAGTCAAATGAAGAACTGAGTGTACCTGCACATGCTGGTCCTGGTGCTAGTCTGCACTGGGTGCTGCCTACAGTGGCCCCCATCCTGCCTGGGCCCACAGCCTCCTCTTCCCCTTCTCCCTCCCGTGCCTGGGGATTTCGGCACATCACAGGCACTCATCACATCCCTGCCCACCCAGGGAGCAAAGCAAGGGGCTCCTGGTTGCTGCCCTCTGCTCCCGCAGGAAGTGTGACCCAACAGTCACAGGGACAAGGCAGAAAAAGCACCACACAACTCAGGACTTGTGGCTAAGGGCACCAGCCCAAAACTGAGCCAAAGCCAGGGCATCACCTCCTCATGGGTTAAGAGCTGAATAGGAAGGAGCTCTGGAGTACATATTGTAGTTCATACTTTTACAGCTTTTTATTGTAGTTTTTACTTTTACTTTTTTCATACTTTTACTTGGCATCCTCTGCTTTGTGGCTTTTACTTCTGGAAAAACAAAATACAAGATTATAATTGAGTATAAGACTTAACAACTTAAATGCATCACTGGTGACCCTGCTGCTGCCCCAGCAGCACGGATTGTCATTAATTTCTGAGTCATGTTAGCTCACTGAAGCAAAATGTAACATCACTTTTTTTATTAATCTGTTATAAGGATTTTATTGCAATTTGGATGATTATACTCTATAGTCATAACTATGTAAAATTAAGCATATATAGCTTAAGTGACTCAGAGGAATTAGAAATTAAATAGATCCATTGGAGTCTATCCTCCTATCATTATATAATGCTACCTACAGTATATTTTCTGGTCTCTTGACTTGCTCGGTTTTAAAAAATCTCAGAATGGGGCTTTCAGGACTTTTTATTTTTACAATTGCTGCCTAATCTAATAGACCTTACACTTAGTTAATTTTTTTTAATACTTAGTTTAACTACAATTGGGTCTCTTTGATTCACCCTAAGGACCATATCTACTTCCTGCATCCTTAATCATTACACCCTTTCACTTCTTTTACCAGTTGGAAATGCACACTCTGCCCTCTCCCATGTAGGTGCTTTAGCTGTTAGAACACAATTTAGAGCTCTTCAGTAAGGCCATCATGTCTAAAACCTGCAGCTGTTGCTGCTGGACACCAGAGTCCCAGCACAGTGAGAAAGGCTGAGTACAAAGCTATGTCTCATCTCTGCCTTGTACCTTGGACCATTTGCAGCTTTCCATACTGACCTCATGCTATTGCCTCCTGCCACAGTTATAACCAAGGAAAAAAGCATTTCAGTAAGAAAATAAGTGGGGTCTCCTTTACAAAACCACACTCTTTGCAGGATGGGGGTTTTCTTATGAATTAAATAGTGAATTAAATTTTCGCAAGAGATCATTTTCAGACATTTCAGACTAACTACACACAAGTAAGGGGCAGCACTGCAGTGGGAGGAACAAGCAATGAAAGACTACAAGGGGCTGCTGAATTATCAGCTTCCTCAATAATATTTCTTGTAAATTACTTGTTTCTTGGTCCAAACTATTTTTTCTGACTCCCCTACCTGTAAAAACATATCAGCTTGTGCTACCAGTTCACAAAATTAGGACTCATTCCTCTGAGGCTGCCCAGGGTGACCTAACACACTAGCTTACCTCTCTTGGTCTCCACTGCCTTTGTACAAGAAAATGGAACCAGCAGGAAACAAAAATCCCTCACTGCATCTAGCTGCTCCTTGCGAAAATGAAAAGCAGTAGTTTGGAGCTGCTTGCATATACAAAAGAGGCTTTTTTTAATTGCAAAACCTGTACACAACTTCATGCAGCACAGCAAAATCAAAGAGCCAAGCACTAAAGGTTCCAGCACAACCACCATCACAGTGGCTCACACTCTAGGGACTCAGGCCAGAAACTCACAACTCTGAAGTCTAGTCATGATCAGGAATAATGTGTCTTACACTCAGTTAAAACCAACGAGCCTTATTTGGGTAGTTTTTATTCTCATCAGCTAACTCTGCCTTCCAATACATCCTTCCCTAAATCTATATTTATATAAATGCAGGCCTTATGTAATAAAATTTAATGGTCTAGTGAGAATCTCATCTCCATGTCTTAGGGTTGAGGGGAAAAAAAGGACAAGGAAAGATTTTGGGGAGCATTGTGTTAATTATCACAAAGCAATCAAAGGCCTATGGCTAGAAAAATACTAACATCATGCAAATACTATTTTAAAACTGTCAGCACTGAATTTGTCTTTAGAAAGATTGCTGTGGATTGCACAGCAACTCATCCAGTTATTGGACTGGTTTAGGAAATAGGCAAATGGAGCAAAACTCTTCCCTTCTACAGAACAGTTTTCAAACATGTGCAACACTCACATTGAAAGAGCATTAGGGTTCAAGTGGACACTTCACTGTACAGCTGAATTTTTTACTGTAAAGCATCAGCATGCAGGATTGGAATTTCTAAGGCAGAACACACATTTTTCTCAAGAGTGATGTTTGTCCACAAGCTAAGGAGTGATTTTGACCACAAAGGACTTACCCTACCAGCTTTCAGGTCCTCCTCAGTACAGACTTTACGACAGCTGCTCACACAAGGCTGGTTAATGTATCTTAAATCACAATGCACGGGTGTTCTTGTATCGATTTTCTGGAGTGTTTTACACCTGTAACAAGTGATTCCATAGTTATGAATATCTGGATCCATAAACACAATCATCTGACTTTGAACCAGCTGTAGAACAGAGCAATAGTGCCCATCTCAGAGCTCTTGCTAGCCTGTGGTTTTAGTGGTGAACCAGTGCTGCACTTTGTGTGGGTGATCTGTCTTTGGGTTTTGTTTGGACATTATAATCAACGTCCATAAGACAGGGAGAAGATGGGAAAACCTATGGAACCAAAGGCTAACAGAGTAGATAAATCCAGAAATTATTATTTGGTTACTTCAGCTTTTTCTTTTTAAGGAAGAAACCATTTAAGGACTGGAAAGCTCTCACCAGCATTAAGGTGAACTTTTCTGTAGTTTGTTTCATTCACAAAGATTCCTCTCTTCTCTAGAGAAAAGAAAATATTTGCAAGATGTATTTGAGAACCCAGTCTCATCCCATATTATCAGCTTCAAACAAAATTTAATACCTTGTGTTGGAGAACACAGTTCAAATAAAATAAATTCCTGAAGAGATAATTTGTGTTAAGAAATAATCTTGAAGGCCAGAGATTTTCTTTAACCTACAAGGAAATGAGGAACCAATGCAGGTAGGATGGCAGGAAAATATATGTATTTGTAGCCACTCCTCCAATTTTGTAACAAAGGGGAAGGTTTCTTTAACTTTTAATAAGACATCGCTTTCCTCATTCATTCTTTTTACCCAACTAGTTGCTCCAAACTAACACATTGACTTCTTTAGCTTTCACTGTATGAGCTCACAACCAAGCTATGAGGTTTTTTGCGTGCACACTTATGGTCCATCATTATGAAATGTCCCTGCTTTGGCAGGAGAGGTGCTCCATCACAAACAGCCATTCATCAGCGCTTGCCAAGCCGGCTCACACCTGACCCCTGCAGCAATAATGCCGCATCACGAAAGCCAACTACCCGGTTTAGCAGCAGAGCAGGGAGCAAGAGCCAGCCTCAAGATTAAGTGCACTGCTTGAGGTTTGCATTCCCAGGAGCTAGGCGGGCTCATGTTGTATTGATTGCAGAAGTTTACCAGTAAGTACCACAAACAACAATAGCCAGGTCGATGATCGGCAGTGCCTGCTCAGCAATCCCCCCGGAACGCCGCGCGCTCCGGCCCAGGCGTCGCGATCATGACGGCTGAGCGAGGGGTGAACAAGGGTTATGGGAAGGGAAGAGTGAGAGCCTGCAGCATCAAATGACATTTAAGCAACTTACACGTGGGAGCACAGTGAGAGACAACGATGCAATTATATTTCTCCAAGTTTCCAACTGCAGCAAAACCCTGTCATCTCTCAGTGTTTGTGTGTTCAGCCAACTCCACGCTCGTTGCACTAAAAAGCTCTTCAGGAACAGAAGAATACACAAATGCAGATATTAGTGAGTATAAACTATACTCCGTTTAGTAAGAGCAAAGCAATAAGTTTCTGAGCATCTGTCTCTTCTAACAGCCACACAGGATTGGCACCAGGATCTGAGGAAGAATCTATTTATAAAATCTCTGTGCATTTGCTTTGAAGACAGAAAACCTCACAGACTGGTCAAAACCATGGCCAAACTTTTGAAATAAAATATTTGTTCTGATGCTATGATTAAATGGAAGCCTGTATTTAAATCACACTAGGACTTAAATGAGAGAAGCCCTGAGAGTTGGACTTGATGATCCTTGTGGGTCCCTTCAAGCTCAAGATATTCTATGGTTATATCAGGATTAACATCCAAATTTATTAGCTATCCTCCCACAGCCATGCTGAAAATCCAGTTATGATTTTTTACTGTGTACTACGTTAAATGTCTACCTAAAAGGTCATACTTAGAAGTATGGAGGTTATACTGAAATCTTATTTGATATCAGTATCAATGAAACAATTTAGAATGATGTTGTTGGACTCTACAGAAATTCCAAAGCCTACCTACATGTGTTTTAACTATCTTGAGAGTTTCATTTGCTCTTAAGGTGCTTTGTCTATATGAAAATACAAACATTAAAAATAAATGGCAGTAAGATTGAAGTCCAATTGTTGCATACAATAATTGTTGCATACAATAATATACTTAAGTTATAGTTTCCAACTTTTCAATTAATGGAAATTCTAAGGCAGGGTTGTAGGGTTCAACTATAGTATATTTTTTCTTCTACCTGAAAATGAAGGCAAAATAATTCTCCACATGCATCTATGAGAAGAAATTAATAAAACCTGAGCAAACATACTTCTTTTTCTGCTTATTTAATAGTCTTGGATGTCAAAAAATATTTCAGTACCATGCAAACAAATGTCGTTTATCAGATTGCAGCACAGTACCCATAATGATGCTTTAATTGTTCAGAAAAATAATATTAGTGTCATTGCTAGTCTATGAAATTACTGAAAGAGTCAATGTATTTGATACAAATATTTTTAACTACTGCTGTAACTCAAACTCCATTCCAAGTTTTGCTTTGGAGACCATATTTTTTTACTATACTAGCTCAATTGTGTTCAAAAATTATTGAATTAGAATAAAAAATTGTATGGAATGTATATTTTCTTCAGTAAGTATACTGGAGTAGTTCTAAAAGACAAGTCAGGTGGGTGAAATAAAGAAGAAAACACACTCTTACGTCTTGATGAAATTTAAAAAAAACAAAAGCTTTTTGTTTTTCTTTAAAAAGAAGGTATGTACTCCAATAAGAAACAGGCTAAGAACATCCCTGATTGCTCAATCTATTCTGAGATAATTTAAGAATTTGGTTACAAGCTTGCCAATTAATTATGTTATTTGACACTTGGGACCAGTTGAAGTCTTGCTGATGTGATTAAACACTTTTTATCTGCTCTGTGGAAACATTTATGCTGAAGTACTTATAATGATTTCAGTTTAAAAATTATTGTTACATAAATTTGATAAGAGGAAAACAAAAATGTGGAAATTACTTCAGGCTTTAGACAACAAAAGAATCCAAGTGCCATAATAAGCAGCTCATCTCATCTATATCCTTGGAATTAATAGGAAAGAAGTCTCACTCTGCGGTCTTTGTTTCATCTCTATTGGTAGAAGTGCTTAGCAAGCACATTATAACCCACAGGTTTCCATTAGGCCAGCACACAGCACCAATACTTTATGAATAACACAGATCCTGCAACTATAACAGGGGAATAGCGTAACAGCCTGGAAAAAACTCACAGAAATATTTTTTAAAATGCCACTGGGCACAGCTCTTTCTTCACAAGTAACCCCTCAGAGCCATGCCGTCCAGCAGGGGAGGGTTGTTCTTGTATCACATTTCCACATCCCCAACATCATCACAGTTTGAGGTGGGATTGTCTTTCATGAGACAAAACCGTGTGATTCCATCAGTGCCGCTCATCCAAGGCAGTAGGAAAGTACCAGTGTTACTTTCTCATCATTCTTTCTGCTTATAGGTAACAACCATACAGCTCCTTCCTCTAAGCTGAGTGTTGTTACCTGACAGAAGCAATTAAAACAAATAAAGAGAAGAATTTGTGTCTCACTGCAGCAGGTAACTAGCCTTGACAGGGTTTGCTTGTGACAGCACCAAAGCAACGCTTGGTGCCACTGGACTATAGGCAGAAAGTCAGAGCTGGTTGAAGGGAAAAAAACAACAAGAAATAAATAAGAAGAATGTTTGCCTTTTAACCACTCAAGATAAAATAAAGTCTCTTTGTCATAGTCAGTTTATCACATTAAGCCTGAACTAATATTTTCTAATCATAGTGACCTCATCCTGCCAGAATGCACCGGCCCCTAATCCTTGCTGTAATGTTTTCTCATTAGCTGCTCAGCATTGGCCACACTGGTTGTAGCAGCTAAGCACTGCCTCAGGCACCACTGGAATTAATTACCAGAAGAAACACTGCTGTTTTGAATTGTCATCTTGAATTTATCACTTGCCACTTAATGTAACTCATCTGACCTAATAGCTCCTCGGTGTCCCCGGAGGCTCCGGCAGAGCCCGCGGTGGCAGCGCGGGGAGCTGCGGGTCCCACCTGCCCGGGAGCGCGGCGGGCAGCTGCTCCCGGCCTGCCTGCAATCCTGCCCCGCAGGCAGAGCGCGATAACGATGCCCCCAGCAAATTGCAGATTACCCACAGCTCGCTCCGCTCCCCAGCCCGAGAGGGCTCGCTGGGAGCTCATCCACACAGCCGGCTCCGCTTGGAGACAGCGATCTTCATCTCGCTGGATGGGGACACGCCAACCGTTTGTTTCACTCACGTTACATTTCCAAAATATCATGAAAGTGGCTGTTCATATACAGATGAAAAAATGGCTGCAGGGGAGCTCACAGAACTAGACCTGCAGCATTTTCTCCTAAATCGTGAAGAAATTGCTCATTGAAACAGAATGGAAGTCAGCAATACAGCTGCCTCTACATCCCTCCCCCCACAAACAGTTTCCATGTGTGTCAAGATGAAGGATCTTTCTAGGGTTCGCATCTTAAAAGTCCAGAATAAATGCATTATTTTGCTTAAGGTAAGAACATTTATCCAGTACAAAATACAAGTTTTACTGTACACACATTCTCATCCCCAAGCCTAAATTGTATTTGTGAAGAACTTATAATTGCAATTGACTCATTTCACCGCTTTCTGACAAAAATAGGACTAGCCAGAGCACCCAAATTTCTGCTCAGAGCAGTGTATTTGCAAGCTCCATTGAAGGGCTTAACTCCATAAAAGATGTAATTTTACTATTGGTGGAAACACAGATGACTCAGTGTAATAAGGCAAGACTATCCTACAGATAACATAAATATTAAAACAATTGCCTTTTAGTAGGCTTCTAACAATAACAATTCTGAGCACGTTTCCTAGGCAAAAAGGTTTCCTCTTGTTACCACCCTGTATACTCATCACAGTAAACTTAGAGAGATGTATAATGTGATATAAACATTAATAGTTTCACAATTGTGTTTTAGAAAGACTATTTATAGAGAAAACACAAAATGCCTCCCAAAAGTATACTTAGACGTAAGCCACCATAATCTTCTTGCTCATGCAGCAGGAAATCTAATACACCAGCTCAATAAACCTGTAGGAAACAAAGGTTTTATGTAGCATTAAGAGTCACAATATTAAAATACCACATATTATATTCAACTACTCTTACAACACTCATTTTAAGAGCCAAGAAAATTAAGTGCCAGTTTGAGAGTAATAATATCAGAACATGCAGAACAAGACTAGAGAAGCACAAAACTAAGAGGACCCCTCATGACGTATTTGATGCTTTCATCAGATCCAAATATTTGATAGTAGTGACATTCTGGGTTATCATCAGAAAATACTGCCCCAACACAGTAGTATTCCCTAGAATGTGCTGAAAAATGTAAATTTTCATCAGCTGACTTAAATATGTTATTTCAAAATGTATACTTTACCTTCTTTATTGTTAAGAGCAATAAAGTCATCATTATCATGGATGTGTCAGTCAAAATCCATGTTTAAATATAGGTGCATGAGAAAATATATATATGGGCTTTTGAGACTACATTAAATAGGGTATAGAGATCACTGACTTTGTGGTGGAATAATCTAGAAAATTCAGTGATTTTATCATTGGGTCCTTGCACAAAAAAATGTATTACTATTTTCAGAAGGTGTTTAAGTGTTAACCTGGTAGCTACTCCTCAGATTTTCAGTATAGGCAATGCTTTGTAGGATTCAACTCCTGGATACGTGGCTCTAGAACTGAAGACCAAGAACCAATAATCTCTAAGTTTCCCATTCCCAGAATCGCTTCACTTCCAGCTAGCACCAAAATATATAATCTGTTAACAATTTATATGTTTTTAGACATCACAAAAAGCCTAACATGGCTTTTGCATTTGTTTGTAAGTTCACAACTCAATAATTGGTGGGTTAAGTTTGAGGAAAACTGTTGGATGGAGAAGAAAATAATGTTTTCCACCCATTTGTAAATGCTTTGTAAATGCTTGCTGGATGGACAGAGTTTGGAATATTTTGGTAAAATGGATTAATAGATGAGGAATGAGTGTGGTGATCAAGATACGTTTATCAGATATTCACACTTGCATATACTGTTTATGCATTTATCTAGTTTTAACAGCTCCTTCTGATCCATGCAAGTAAGTGGAAAGCAATATTATTTTTATCAAGTCATAGGAAGATTTCAAACCCTTTTAAGAGCATGATTTTTTAAAATAGCATATCCAATTGTAACTCCAAGCAAAACTTAGATAAACACATCATTGAATAATACAGTCTTCACAGTGGTAGTATAAGTATTCTGAACTTATATTTATATCACACATCTGGAAAAATGACCTTAGGTGTGCATTTGTGGAACATAAGTGTTTATTTCACCCTATTCTTTAATTATAAAAATCCATATTATAAACTAGAGGAAGCACCGGCTGGCATAAAAAGATTCCTTGCTAGAATAAAGTACTTCTAAAAGTAAATTGTGTCTATTTGGTTTTGGGAGACTGAGTTTATGCAAGCAATTGTCATGCAAGCAGAGTTGGGAGTAATAATGTGGCCTTTAATGACGGAATGATGGACCTGCCAAACACTAGCTCCTGCCATAGCCTGCTTGTATTTCCCTGCACAAAGATGCCCATCTGGGAGTTATTAACATATTCTCGTCAATTCAGAACCTGCTTTAACATAATCCATATTTGTTGGAGAAAGTCCAACATCAGCCAGAGAACAGTGGACACGTGATCTGATGACACATTTCAAGCAGCACACATAAAGCATGCTTGGGCAGCTAAGCAATTCAGAAATGCAAATAGCAAAAATATTTCTCTTCCTAGATAAAAAGGACAAATCCCTTCTGGCATAACATCTTCTACACTTTTTATACTGAATGGAAACAACAGAAGTAGGAAAGGGACAGGTAGGAGTTTTTCATTTCATTCCAAGCACACTGACACAGTCTTGCACAGAAGCTGCTGCTTTCGATGCCCAGCAAATGCTCTGCTGCATGGGGGCAGTGACAGAGAATACAAATTCTCTTCTACCAGCAGTATCTCACACTTGTTTGTATGGTACTTATGAAAGTGAGCATTGTTTATTTAAAGGGACCAGAACTCATCAAAGAAACCCTTCATTAGAAAATTATTTGGTCCTACAGGCCAGTCTACTCTTGGAAGCTGATGTTTTCATAGAATTAGAATTTCATTGCTCTTTAGAATTTGGGGTGATTCACTATGCATAAAGTTTTTTGAAGTTTGGCATTTATTTAAAGTCTGCCCTGGTCCTTCTGAGGCCTCACTACATTACCAAAACTTCAATGGCTACGGGACACTGGCAGTGCCAGCACTCACAGAGGGCTTGGCACAGCTCTCAGAAGTACAGTATTCCAGAAGGCTGACACCTAAAAAACAGCCCTTTTTAAACATTCAGCTCAATAGAATGTGATGTTTACTGACTTCAGCTGCTGAATGGATAAAACCCAGAAATCATTTTTTCCTCCTTTTTCACCCAGTCTTACTCAATTTTGTCATTTTTGGTGTTCAAACTAATATTGCTTATGACCTTTAAAGACCTTCAGGGAGATGTCACTTTTCCCATCACCCAGCCACTATGGATTGATTCCAACACGTCTGTGAGCTACAAAAGGATAGTGTAAACAATAGCTTCCCATTAAACTTCAGTTAAACATTAGGACTGCTGTCCAAAGATCATAGTTAAAGATAACTGAAGTGTTACTATATTCCTTTGTGTAGCTCAGTCATGACCCTAATTAATGTGTCTAGTTTAGACATGTATCTCTTTAAGTAATGGGTGGTTTGTTTGGACAATTAGGCAGAGTTGACAAGGAAATTTTCCATCAAACTGGGTCATAAAAAGTACATTATTCAGCATTATTATGAGTAAAACACTATTTATTACCTGAACTTTACAATACACCATTATCAATCATTACCTGTCATTAAGGTATGTTAACATGAGATCAAAGAGACAAAGCCAACTTAAACAAACAAGGGTGCAGAGAAGGCTTTTAGACTTGCTTATTTAAATTGAAACAAGTGTAGCTGAGTCCATTGATTAGCTAGAATTTCCTTTCAACTGAAGATGCAAATCAAGTAATCACTGCAATCTCAGAGCAGCCGTTACTCCTTGACACCGACCACAGCTGTGCTCTTTCCAAGAGAGAGGTGTCTGGATGCACCCATTGCAAACAGGGGAAAATCCCAGAGGGCTTTCTGGCTGCAAGTTTAGATTCACTCTCACATTAACTCTCGCCTATACTATTGTTTGACCATTCATTAAAAACAAAATATCTAAACCAGAGGCAGGTAACTCATTTTAAGGAATTCATATCATCCAAAAAATCTGAATGACTGATTCAACAAGTTTTTCCAGGCCCATAAGCCAAGATTGTAGCTATTATCTTAGCAGCAACACCCCAGTGTTTGAGACATAGAATTGGACTCCCATTGACCAAAGTGCCATGCAATGCTCTCTAACACAAGCTCTCAGAACACTTTGTGTCAACCAGAGAAAGGTTTACAAGAGTTCCCTCCTCACACTCTGTGCCACGGATCTCAGCAGACATCCTGAAAATCAGGAAATGATCCCTGAAAACCCAACTTTGTTGTGCACTGAATAATACTGCTCTATGAGCCACATTACAATCAAACTGATACAGTATTTCCTTGAAGCTAGCACAACATGTAAACTGTTGGGTAAGGTTTTCACTCAAAATAACAGATTTTAGATGTGTGAGCATGTTTGGATTTTTTCCAGCTATGCTATTTAACAGTCCTGCTGCAGTCTGCAATTTTGTTCTGCCCTGCATGATTCAATCAATGTTCCAGAGAGCTGAGAATGACAAAACTGCAAGTCTCAAACTATTTCTGACCAACCAACCCTATACCAAATCTTTCTGAAACTTTTGAAGTATTTGAATTCCTTGTTTCTCAACACACAGTTGATGATCTTTTTTGTTTTCCAGATAAGATTCTAAATCATACACACACATCAATCCTCATTTCCACAGAAATATTTCCCTCAAAAAGAAGTTCCAAATGCATCCATATCATACTCTAATTTCTTCTACTGATCACAACTTCTGTACTATGATAGAGCCAAACATTTATAAATACTTGATAACTATTCTCATGTTTTCTCTGACACTATATATAACTGGAAGGCTATTGCCAAGGAAATGGTACTGTGTCAGAAATCCACTTTCAGAAGGCAAATGAGGAGTAGACAGGCAGGAAAAGGGTATACAGCCCAAATTTGTCAAAGCAAATAATGCTGGGGCCACTTTGAAACCTTCCCAATGCAAAGGCAGTAGGTGGTAGGGCCAAGTAGAGAGCAAGAGCTATGAGGTAGAAAAATAATTGTAAGAGAAATCATTAGTTGTGCCTCACACTTTTCTGATTAATTGTGGTGTTTTTGGGTTTTTTTTTATACCATCAAGGTGCTCCATTAACATCTTATAAATATTATGAGAAAACAAATCCTGCAAGCATCAGGACACTTGCTGTTGTGATGGACCTACCCATGATGTCAGAAAAGCTGATGATTCTCCCACATTCCACTTTTAGAAACAATTTCATGGAAAACAACACTCAAAATTAGTGCATTTTCCTTTCATTCGCCTATCTTTTTTTGGTGCAGCTGTAATGTTGCTTTACTCAACCTGGTCTATTGCATATTGCCACATGATTTTACCTTTTACAGCTCATTTTTAATTGCTTATCATTGCTACCTTTCATGTAAAGAGACAGGGCTCTGCCATTCTTACTAATTATCCAAATCACTAGTCACTGTTGCATGTGTGTGGCCTCTCCTAAAGCTTTTAACCACAAGTTGTGTCACTAAATCAAAGCAAGTTGGAGGTGTCTCTGCTGTAGCGATAAACAAATAAAGGTTACATGACATGTCTTTTAAGCCTTTGGAAGTATTGTTTCTAAGATTACTCAAATACTATCAATAATTTGGTGGAGGCAGGGAAGGCTGGAAGGTTCTCCCATGCTGTGGGTTAGTGCACTGCTGTCCCACTGAGCTGCAGCCACAACAGCTCTGCAGCCTCAACTGCATTGACTCAGCCTCAAACACATTTGGTGACAAAGCCCACCACAGTGAGGGCACCACCTTAGCACATGCCTCAGGATAGCTCCAGATTCAACATTTGTGTTGGGGACCACTGTGGAGAAGCTCTTCATCCTATTCACACTGACCAGGGTCTGCCTCTTTCCTCACAGTACACTTCAACTTACTCTAACTCTTAGGAATTTTAGTGTTAATTAACAATATCCCATTTATTAAATGAAGTAGTGACATCCAAAATTGAGGAAAATCTGGCATGTCCCTCCCTGTTAAGGTGTGGTGGCAGTGTGTGTGGGCATGTGTGCCCTTTTGCCATGTCCTGCTCTTGCACAGGATCATAGTGATGCAGCCAATGTGTCATGGCAATCACAACTTGTTTTTCTGAATGGATACACCTTGCCCTGTCTCTCACATCCACATCCACTTCCTCTGTATAGCACTTCATCCTTTCTTTTTCACTCTAAAGCCATCAAAATAAGAAGTAAAGGATTATCTGTACATGTCCAAAACTTTTCCTTTAACCTTCTCAACTGCAATCAAATATGAAGCAGGGCAGGATTTTTCTTTTCTTTTCAGATTTTCCTCAAGAATACTAAGACCTCCCAAAATAAGTCACCATGAGAGAAGGAAAAGGGAAGAGAAAGCGTCTCCCAGTAGACAGACGGGTTCATGGAGCAATAACCCGATATATGAGGTTACTTGCACCCATTTCTGACTCTCCAGTTTCCCTTCTCATAAATCAGTCCCTGAGGTAAGACTAAAAGGTAATTTATGCTGCTCCATTCTCAGCCCTCCCTAAATCTTTAATACAAAATGGTTCATCTGTGACATTGCAGGTGGAGGCACTCATTCTGAAAAAGACACTTGGCTGGATTAGCAATGGCAGAAAGAGCAATTTGCACTTTCCAGCCCTGACCTAGGCCCACGTGGTCCAGAGTGAGTGCTCACATGGGCCATTTGATAAGCCTGACTGTGTCCACTCTGACAGAGCTTTCCACCCTCAGCCCTGCAAACCTTGTCCACAGCAGAGTTCAGACAGGCCACTCTGCTCCTACAGAGTATTTAAGCTGTGATGAATCTGCTTTTGCCCTTCACAAGAATATGTTAAAAGAAAAAAAAATATATCTTTGGTGCTAAATGAAACAATTACTGAAATTTTCACTAAAAACAAAATTAAATGCATTTGATTCATTCACATTTTCCTATTTTCCTCTTTTTTTTTTTTTTTTTTAATACTGGTTAGTAATTTTACATCCTGGCAGGAAAACATTAAATACTTATAATACCACTGTTACAGTGGAAATACTTAGGTTTATAACATCTCTCCAGAGACAGATATTTAATACTCTACAGATAGGTTAATTTAGCATAAAATAGTGTAATATCTTCCTTATTTCTGTTCATTCATTTTCAAGCTATGATACCAGGCCTAGAACAAGTCACACATCACACACTAGACATCACACAGAGATTTCCCATTTCAATAAGCAATGCAAAAACCTTCCAGATCCTGTTGACACCAGTTTTTCAGCTCTGCCTTATCTCACACGGAGAAGAAATGTCTGTACAGTGAAAACAAGAGTAACCACCAGTTATGGTGCTCTGAACTGCCATCACACAGACCTCATTCAGGTCACCACAACTTCATGGTCAAGTACATGATCTCTGTTTCCCTATTTTGCTAGCATTACACTTGTCCAAATGGGCTCTATCAATTTCTTTCTTTGGACAAGGTCTCTCATAGAATTTGGAGGAAGTTTTTTCTGAATCAAGAAAAATTTTTCAGAGCAGTCTGCCTACACTTCATGTTTATGAGTGCCAGCAAAAGCATGCTCAGAGCCTCTCAAAGGGGGAAGCCTCTCCCAGAAATCTCATCAGCACCAGCTCGTGGCTCACAAGGGCAGCAAGGGCTCTGTGCTGCAGCCAAGCTGGGTGCTGGCAGAGGGTGAGCTCATCAGGGCTGGGCTCAGCCGCTGCTTGCTCTGATACAGCTCTTCTCAAGAAGACCCAGAAGGTTCAAAGAACATGATCTTCAGTTATTATGAACATCAATCAGGTTCATGCAGCCACATATTCCTCTTTCAAATGGATTCACGCAGGGCAAATCCCCATAAGCGCACTAAAATCCATCTGCAGCAGCTCTAAAGGTGGTAGGAATTGTGTGCCTCTTCTCTCATGGCAGGTCACCCACAAGACGGAGCAGGCCTAAATCCTAATCTATTTTGCAATGAAATTATTGCATGAAGCATGCAGGATCTGGCCTCAGGGTGGACTGGTAAAAAAAAACAAACAAAAACCAGGTCACTACTCCATTAATCCTCATTACAGATGTTACCAAGGAGGAAACCTTTCTAGGATATTTGCATTTCTGTGTTATCCCTTGCCCTTGGATCAACTCAGTTTTGACTTTCAGCAACTGGGGTGTTCACAAAGGAATAAAAAATTATACAACTGACCCAATCTTCTGCTGGAGTAATGAGAAAATCATGTTGTATTGTTGGTGGGTTTTTGTTAAATCACAGCCTTTGCTATTCACTAACAATCAAGTGCTGAAGAGCCAATAATTTCCAAAAGGAAATGTAAATAACTTTCTCTGAGGAAGGACTGCACACAGTAAGCTGGAACCTCCTTCAAGTTAATTGCAACACAGTTGACTAATGAAACTTTCCATCCATTAAATCTTAACAGGCATAACTATAAAAATGGCGCCAAGCTCTCTCTCCTGCCTAGGAATGCCCCAGACAGCATCTGCAGAGACTTTCACACTTATTGTCTTTGCAGGGACAAGCTATTATCCCTAAGCAGCAATGGCAACACACCGGTTATGTGGTTCTCAAATTAATTTGAACACTGTAGCTGGCTGGAGCAAAGATCAGAGCAGTGGTACCTGGTTCTTGCCAAGTACTATGCAGCAGATCTGACCCAAAGTGCTCTGAAGCTGACAGGAATCATCTTCCTTTGCTTGCACTGAGTTCAAGATTAGGGTCAGGATGGGCAAGGACATGACCTGCACTTCTGCCAAGACCTGTGCTTGCTTTAGAGGCAAAAAATTTAATTCTACCCCTTCACAGGTGTTTAAAAGAGAACACCCTGTACATCTCTCCTGGCACTCAGCATCTTGCAGGGACCACCTTTGCTTGTTTATGCTCCTGTAGAACATTGTGATCCACTACTGCTCTTAATCTTACATTTAATTTCCTCTCACCAAAGCTTGTAGCTGCTCAGACTCTTAAGTGACACCTGTGTTTCTCATCTGCAAGAGTTATCCAAGATCATCTGCTGGATCATATCAATGCATTTTTAAGCCTTGCTTTTCTGTCACCTCCTCCATATTTTCAGCTGTCCTTTGCTCCTTATCTACAAAGCATTAAGAGTGACCCAAAACATGTGGATTCAGTCACTCCTGGATACTTTAATGACTGTTTTATAAAAGAGTAAAACAATTCTCTGTGTCCTAGTTGACTTGAGACTTGCTGTCCAGAGAGGAAAAACATCTTATAGCTCTTTTCCTCTGTTCAGTGACACTACTGAAATTTTATGTGAAAGGCTTTTTAAAAGCTGTCCTGAACTATTTAATTCCCTACTGAAAATAAGAATCTGCCTCAATGTCAATTTTTCAATTAAGAGGAGTGACAGAAAACTTGGCTTGCAGCAACTGTTTGTTTATATTATTAAAAATATTAATGCTCAGCTACATCTTTCCTTTGTATGAATAGTCCTAGAGTAATTGCATGGCTGCTAGGTGCCATAGATATGAAGCTGAACTGTTCTGGAAAAGCAAGTAATTGCAAAAAGGAGGGCTGGATCTAGAGAGTGGGAAAAAATCCTGTACTGTTTTTATTTTAGTAACAGATTCTAGCATCAGATGCCTTGAAATAGTTTTTATATTTTTACGGAGATGGGGGAAGAAGTGCATACTGATCTCGTACTCCTGAGAATTCCTCTGGAAGCATTTTGTTGAACAAGCCTTGGCAGCCCATCAGCATCTCAGTTCGGGGCCAAACACTGAGATGAACCATTAACAGCTCACTAATGAGTTCTGGATCTAGCAAACACTTCCTATGGAAACTTATAGTGCCATCCACAAAACAGATAAAACACCTCTTGAACTCTGAGACCCAGTAACTGACCTGCATATTCCAAGTACAAGTCCTAAAATGCTTTCCAAGGTTTTCCACCTCTAAGAATGGTCCAGGCAACTTGTACATAAATGTTACCTACTAGCATGACACTGAATTACCTGTAACATTAGAGTATTCCCTTGGCAGGACAGCTGTGGAGTCAGCACCAGTCCACACAAGTTCAAAGTGAATCATTATCTGCCTAAATCCCTCCACTTGAAGGGGCAAGCAATCAAGTAATGGTAGAGTGGAGCTTTGTCCCTTTCCAAGGTCAGCATCATCCTTTTTAGTCTCTGCACATGAAATTAACTGTTGCTGGTGGGTATCATGGACCAGGCAAACTTTGCAGACATCTGGCTCACAAGGAGCCAAGTTGAGAAGCAGTTCCAAAGGCATAGCAAGGCACTTGGCTCCTGCTGCAAGGCTTTTGTGAGAGAAACTGGGAATGAAAATTGCTAAAATAAAATTAAATGGGGTATCCTTTGATTTCATCTGGAACCCTATTGTGTCCACTTCAATTTTTCAGACAGTTTGTTGTACAGCACACAGTGCCTTTTGCTAGTGAGCAATAACTAAAAAGAATTACATTTTAATTATTTTGATAATTCATTATCTATCCATAGGATAATACCAAGGCATTTCTAGCTGTATTTGGAATAGGGGTACTAGGAAGCGAGATAATTATCCAGCACAGCTCTACTCTCATCCCATTAGCCAATTTTATAAACTTAAAGTAATGCTAATAATGCTAATTGAGATGTGAGATTAACATCATCCAAATTTCTACAGCCATGAATGTCTTCCCACTATACAAATGCAAACCCACCACTGCAACCCCACCAGCATCCAACAAGTACCCTGCTCACATTCAGCTTCAGCTGAAATGTCTGTGACATTTCTTTCTGCTTAGCACCTTTGGTTTGTACTTTTGTACAGTTTCATTCTTTCTTTCCTTTGAACTTCCAGTTGTAACTCCGTTGAGTGGACCAAACATTCCCTCAAAGCAGAGGCAATCCATGCAACCAGGGAGCCCATGCAGCGTACGGGGTCACGCAGCACCCCCAGCAAAGGGACCCTTGGGGAGCAGAGCAGCTGCCAGCAGCAGGAGCAGCTGCTGGGGCTGGCACGGGAGGAGCAGAGCCTGCCCTCTGTGTGGCAGGTCTGGTGAGGAATAACACTCAGCCTTCCTCTCCCAGATCACTGCAATATAACAGCACCTCTCTCTCTCACACGGTGTCTGCACACAGCATTGTCACACAAACCAACCCCTTGCATTGGGGTGGGGGGCCTTTGGCTCTAAGTGACATCTAGGAAACTGGGAGGTGACTGGTGGCCAGAACCTGCACAACCTACGTGCCATAAGATCAGCTTGTTTGCTTCCCAGCCAAAGCCCACTTTCTCCCAGGATATCTTTGTCTGAGAGAGAGAGAGGAACAATTCTCTGTACCATGGGAACCAGGACAATATATACAAGAAGGGAAGCAGGTAACTGACCTGTTGCTTAAGCAAAACTTGCTGAAAAATAAAGAAGTGGCAAACAACAGGAAACAAAAATGGTTTCTGTTAGTCATCATACCCAGTGAAACTCCCAAGCTAGCAGAGTTAAAAAAAACACTGAAGGAAAATTAAGTCATACTTTAATGAAGAATTTCTGAATTAAAAAAAAAAAAAAAAAACATGCTGCACACAAAATAAGCAAATGTTTCTGAACCATCACAAGCATATAATTTTCTCAGCTTTTGTTCAAACTTTTCATCCCACACCCATTTCAAGTTGATTGCATTCTCTCTTAAAACTTAGGTGGAAGCACTTTAGCTATTCTGAATCCCTACATGGAATCCTATCACAATGAGAACAAACATAATGTGAACAGACACTGCAAGAATAACTGATAACAGTAACATCACCATGCTTACACAGACAGACATCGGACAGCTGGGCACTCCTTACTTCGATGCTTGTGTGCCAAAGACCAAAGAGAAACAGAAATAATTTTCCTTAACCAGGACTTGAATGAGTACTTGAAACTTCAACTTTTCCTTGTTATCTCTGCTAGAGTCCTTACAATTATACGTACACTTCTTTTTGTTATGTTTTGTGACAGCTTCCCAGAACCTATGAATAACAGTGTGGTAAGATTTTTTAAAGGATGTGCATATTTTTAAGGAAAATGAAAAATAGGATAAGGCTGTGGTGTTCAACCTTTACTATACTGCATGATGGATATAGAGCAGCTCTGCAAGAATTTATGAATACTACATGCTGACCTGGTTATTGAAATGTTTATTGTTTGACTATATTGACTTAAATCAACAGGACTATTACAGAAATAGGGAGAAATCACTCAAAATAAGATGCCCCAATATAGCTTCTTAGAACTAGTTAAGAAAAAATATCCCAAAATATTTCCTGTGAAGATTCTGCCTCCTGAACAAAGCAAGGGTATAAGTCTTTCCTGCCATGCAAAGCCACATTTGGAAGCAGAATAAGGAACACTCATGTTCTGTATAGATAGGAAGCCAAGAGGGAGTTGTTCACACAGGGGACATCTGCCAAAGCATTTAGATTTTTCATGCTTTGCTTGAGCCTAGAAATTGATAAATTTATAGGCAAGACTGAGAGACAGGTAGAATTTTAAAGTTATCTTTTTTTTACTTCAGATTTTAAATTTATGCAGCTAAGTAAAAATACGTGGCCATTACCAGTATTTTAATTTCAACATATCCCCAGCTAGAGAAGTATGATTATGAACCCAGGTCAGTGTCTTGGCCTGTTCTCAGCATTCATTTTTACTATATAAATTAAAACAAAATATCTGCCAATTATTCACATTAAGCCAGAACCTGGAGCTACAAAAATGTGGTTTAAAATAAAAATCAGCTTTTGTATTTGGTTTTGCTTGATTATTTTTTTTTCACAAAAGACTCAGTTGTTTCAGTAAAAGAAAAAATATTTAGTGTCAATACCGTTGTTAAATTATTATGTTTTGAGGGTTATTTCTGTAATAAACGACAGAAAATGAGAATTCAAATTTGTAGCTGAAAATGATTACAATTACTTGATTAGAAAGATACAGCATACTAAAAGCATAGGATTAAGAAAATTGTTACTAAATTTTGTATTCAGAACTACTCTTTAATTTCTGAGGACTATAATTTTAATAGGATATTTTCTATTTGTGTAATTGTTTCTAGAAAATTTACTTTCTTAGTAGTGTCATTGGGATGCAAGAAAATAAAATTATTATTAGGAATTATTTAGGTACATCTCTCTGTATATAATAAGTTTTCATTCCAAGGAAAACCTTTAAGTGCACTTAGCACACATTCATCTGCCAAAAAACAAAGCAGCATATTGAGAAATAAAACTTCGGTCAATGCAGTTATCAAAACTTCTGATGCAGGCACCCAAAGATGTAGACACTAGGTATAGAACCCCACCAAAATGAGAAGACCAACAGAGCACCCAGAGGCAGTCCCAGTGCCGTCAGACAGAACTAGAGGGCAGACTCGTGTTGGGAAGCTGTGAGTGCTGATGCATTGCTTGCCCATCCCAGCCACAGCTGCTGGAGGGCATCAGGAATTGGCAGGAGCTGAGGTCTGGCTGCAGACCAGCAGAGGACATTTCTAACAGAACAGCCTGTGCTGCTTAATAATTTTCTGGGTAATATGGAAGTCCTATCACATCTGGCCAACCTCACTATCACCCTGATCATTAAAGACTCCCTCTTGATTTCACCTCCTAGCAGGAGTGGGCAGGAAGGGCAGTATGACACACCTAGACATCCTTTTGGTCATTACCCACAAGTAGCCACAGTGGCTACCACAGTAGCCACCTTTGCCATGTGTTTTCCCTCTGGATGGCTGCATTGCCCTCTGCAAAGGGCTGTACCCTGAAACCAGTCCGGGTGCAAAGCTGCACCTGACTCAGCAATCTATGCAGTAAGACATTTTGTCAAGAGCAGATGACAGGAGAGCTCCAAATCTGGTGTGGGTAACACTGAGAAAGACCTGAGGATCCAGCTATCAGCCATGGGTACCACAGGAGGTCTCCAGGTGGCTGAGCAGAGAGGCTCACCACCCTCCTATGTGACACTTCCAGGAGAGGCACTCAACATAGAAAGCTTCACATGACAACACCATTTGCAAGGTGTTGTTTGTGGGGCTTGGGAAAGTCTGGTACTTTTCCCTCACACCCAGCTCCAAGCAGACAACTCTCATGCCCCCCCAGACATTCTGCAAAAGCTGTACTTTTAATAGGGCTTGCAAAAAGACTAAGGGTTTGCTTCTCAAATAAAGAAGGGATGAAAGGAACTTTCCTGGGGTTGTGCTGGCTCAATTCCTGTTTGATTGACTGCTCATGCTGTTGCAATGGTGGTTATTAGAGCTGGTAAAAAACACAATTTATGTCCCACAGGAATTTCCTATCCTTCAACATTTGTTTTCATTCTGAAACAGCATCAAGTATTTCAAAATAATGAACAATTTCATAGACTGAATGGCCCTAAAACAAATTAAACCATGTCATTGTGCATGTGTGCATGGGCATATTTTCAATCCAAAGGTCTAACCTCTTTTCTCCCCTAGCCAGTCACAAGGGTTTACAAGAGTTTTATTTCCAGATTCATCATATCAGTATTCTAGCTGATTGCTATTCCTTGGGAAGACCAGAGTGCAATGCTAAGCTGCCACCACACTGTTTTCCCCCCACTCCCTCCTTAGGTCCCCCAGTCTGCACAAATCCGAGATCTCTTGGGAGCATAAAGCAATCATTTGAAGATTTCTCCAGAGAACTCAGAAAGTACTGAACTAGCAAGAGCTAGATTCTACACACTCATTTGCTTCCTGTCCTTTTGTGGGATGCACTGAAGAGAGGAGAGCAGGTTATTAGAAACTGTGAACCTCAGTGTTCTGGGCTGTCAAATGGTCATTTGGTTCTACAGATAGCCCAGGCAGTTCACAGCAGTCTTTATCCAGAACTAACACGAGTGCACTTCTTGCCTAGCTGCAGTGCACAATTAGTGACAAAATCCACCTTCTTTTATCTAACATGGCAGCATTTTGAGGGAGGAGGAGGATGTGAGAACCAGCAGCTGGCAGGAGCAGGCATGTGATGACCTGCAGGGGTTCTCCAGGATGGTAATTGCTGCCTTGTCCTGTTCTTCCCCTTTTAAAGAAACACATAGCCTAAAATGGACAAATGACATTCTGTTCCTCTCTAAGGACACATATGAAGGAAGCAACTGTCCTGTCTTCACACCTTTAATGTTCCAATGAGAACCATTGCACCATTTTGCACCATTCACCCCTCAGTCACAGATCCTCCCATCCCTGGCTAAATCATGCAGCAGTAAGGGTAATATTACTGCATCACAGCCTACTAGATGGAATGTAGCTGCACGAGTGTCTCTTGACTTAAAATAGTCTTTATGAAAGGCTTTGCTTTAGGGAAATAATGGTAGCAAAGGAATGTCAGATTTTGCTCTCGTCGTTGAAGAACAAAATCTAACAAGGTGGTTGTCAGCTATTATGCTTTTGTACTGAAAAATTGTACAACCCTTTTAAGTTACATATAATGATTTTATAGCCTTTTAACAAGAGGAGCACCACTGGGTAGAATTTTAACAAGAGAAGCGGGATTGGCAATTTATTAATTTATTTTAAAACAGCTGAATTCCCCAAGTTCTTCCTTGATTTAAGCCACGGTCTGTATTACAAACAGAAGGTATTATAAGCATCTAAAGTAGCCATGGTTTTGATAAAACTCTCTTAAGTAATGATGATCCTGCAGCATTCAGAAAAGTCAGGGGTCAATATGACCTTATTTGCCTGGGCCTTTCATTAGGAGCACTCTTTCTGCAGTACCATACTTCTGGTACCTCTGAATACACAGAGGATTCATGCTTCAGTTCTGCATGTATTAAGAATGCAGCCATAGCAACTACTAGCATTAATGAACTATTTGCTTATGCAGTAATAATTAACTTCCATTACATTACTTTGTGTGATTACTTTCTTAATTGCCTGAATTATGCATCCATTTAATATTTAATAACCATTCTCAGAAATCAGACACTGGTAAAAAAAACAAATTGCTCACAGTTTCCTTGCAATAATTAAGCTCACAAGAATAAATGAAACCTTTTAAAAATGAATGCCTTGTGATTATATCCTTGCATATAGAGCAAGATCCTAAATTAGCTATTTATTAAGTCTAAATTTAAGACCAAATAGTACATTTTTCACTTACGCCTTGGGAAATCAACCTATACAATACCTGACATCACCAGCATAATTAAGTGCCATCTATTTACTTTGAGAGTCACGAATTCTGCATTAGTATTTAGAACATTCAGGAGTGTGTGTGGGGAAATATTTTTAAATGCTTCCTTGGAAAAATAGCATCTTCTTTACCTGAGATAGCTGCTTAGCTGTGCTTAAAATACTGGAAAGATCCGTGAAGCATAAATAGCCTTCTGATGGGGAGTGTTGAGAAGGATTTTTTTTTTTATCATGTTTTAATTTACATAGAAACAATGGAAATACATTTATACAGCCTGAGGTCAGGTTTACCAAACAGGATGAAATTCATTGTTGTATATGAAAATAATGTTTACAATCAAAAACAAGCAGTCTGAGCTACTTCTTTTCTCATGTTGTCATCTGTCTTCGAGCCCTCATGCCCTGCTAGCACCCAAGCAAAGCCACATGATGATTTGCAAAGTGATAATGCCACTACGTTATCTCACACCAGCTTTGTTTCCCAATGGTTTGCAATGCAGTCACCAGCTTAAATTAAATGTGCAACTGGTTTATTGGACATTGTTCTGATGAATAGAGTCTACTGAGCTGGACAAGACTGGTGACCTGTTATGAGGTTTTTATGTTTTGCCTTTCTTCCCCCCTTAAGCTGCAGTTGCAAAACTGCTCTGCAATTCCACATTGATTGTGGCAGCCATGTACAGATGTGTTTATCTGAACCACAACACAGCTCTGCTGAAGCTACAGGGATACCAGCACATTACTTCCTCTCTTTTCCCAGACACACGTGCTACAAATAAAATGTGTACAACAAAAATCATTCTGGATGTCCTGCACCCAAATACACCTAATCCAATAAAGAAAATAACTGAAGGGCTTATTTGCCAGGAGGTGGGTGAAGGAGGAGTGCCTGCTCTTCCCCTTGCCCATACAAGTGGATCATTTTCAGCAAGATGCACATGAAACTGTGGGGAGCCAGGGAGGGAGTGAGGGACAGCTCCCATTTGGGGTGTCGGGAGCCAGCAATGGCTGCAACCCCCAGCTCCCAAACTGAGCTAAGTTGATGCCAGTCTCACTGGCTGTTGCTACAGTGGGCAGCATCATTAGGATTTGCTTTTTAAATGATCTCTCAGCCTGTAAGTCTGAGAGCTGCTAGCAAAGCAAGGTTAGAAAGAAAATGATGGCAGCATGTTGATGCTTCACAGACCTCATGATAGTTTCCGTCTGTCATTATTTACGTCTGACTAGATGCGTCATGTCAGCTACCTAGAAGGCACTTTAATATGAAGCTCTTGTTTTCCTCTGCTTTTTCACATCCAGACTGGGTATTATTATTTTTTTTGCATCACTACACTTAGGTGAAGCTTGCTTCAATCTCTCTGTAATGACACACAAAGAAATAAAAATTGTTTAGCTCATGTTATTATACATGCTTCTATTCTAACAGAGCTCTTTGACATTGTTCATAAAATGGTGAATTTAAATCAATAAACAGACATCTATCAAAAGGTCAACTTAATTTTATTCTTTCAGCTTTTTTACCAGTATTTTAAGCAAAATAATTTCTTCCTTTAGTTTTCAGTAAATATTCTATGAGTGGATTACAGCAACAACTGGTAATTTTAATTGCTGATGGTATTTAGTAGTTCAATTAACACTTCATTAATATTGCTCTATAATGTGATGAGTTCTGTCAGAGTCAATGTAAATAAGGTTACAGCTATCAAGTATATGTCAGTTTTGCCATTAGACTACCTCTTGGCAATTCAGATTCAGAGGATTCACTGGCACAGGTTTGGGATGAAATGTGTAATTCACTCCTGAGTAATACAGCCAGCCCTGAATTGGATCCGATAACTTTTTACAGCGAGGGCATCTCATGCAATGGAGAAGGACCCAATCCTCCCAGGCTGCTGGCAGACAAAGCTTTGGCTCAGAGATACACTGTGTCTAAGCATGCATTCCCATCCCAAATGGACTTTAAAACCCACCTCTCTGCCATTCACCAGGGAGGTACTCAGCCACAACATTTTTATTTGCGCCCCAAAATAGCAGTTCAATCATTCTGTGGCCAGACTTTGCTGAATACTCATATGAACTTATTAATACAACCTTTTCTAATCCTTTAACTCAGCAAGCCTGCAGTTCTGTCTTCTCATCTTGCCCTCTGTGAAATTTAGTGACAAGCTTTTTGCATGCTTTCATTTATCTGATCTGTGAGGGATCTTGCACACTCTTCAGTACAATAAAACAATTGACCGTGTAATCATGCCAAAAATTATTCAATAATATTTGATCTGCTGAATTTTGTTCACTTTTGTTTCAATTTCACACATTAGAAAATATCTTTAACGAGTTAATGGCATATTTGTATTGTGTACACTTTGGACTTTGTTGTCATTATATTGCCTTCTTAAAAGTAAAACTGGAAGGGTAAAATATTTTTGTTTTATAAGTACCTCACATTATGATCGTTAAAATTTACTAGGGCATTTAGGTTTTGGTAAACATTACTTACACAAAAGAAATTTTAAAAGTCATCAAGTTTTCCCACTCATCGTCTCAAAGAGAAATTTTATTTGTTTTTTAATGGGCAAACTAGCATTATCAAATCAAAAAGTATTTTCTCTTAGTCACTAAAATAACATTTATCTTTACATAGGCTCCAGACAACCAAACAAAAGATAATGCTTTCCCAAAGTTACAGGTACAGCTAGCTCATCTATTCTTTGAGTTGAATTCAGTGGGTACAGTATGTACCCACCGGAAAGCCCACATGTAGATCACAATTATTAGAAGAGGGCTGAATTTTTGCCATTCTCCAAGAAATCTACTTAAAGGAATTTTAAGCCCAGAATAATGTATAAATGGCTCACTTCACATAGCAGTTATTCATTATTTGTGTAATTTGATCGGTTGCCTAAATCACAGAATCTCTCTTTCTGTTGCTCAGTTGGGTGATATTAGCCCTACCAAAACACTGCTGATTTGTCTCTATGGACAAGGCTCTAATGGTTAACTCTTTGGGAAACAAATAGCTTTTCCTTTACTCCTGAAATAACCTATAGGGCTTTGACTGAATTTTGTGAACAGGATCTTAGCCTGCTTTCCCAATATCATAACAGGGAGAATCACATCATCATAAACATAATGAACTCTTATTTATGGACAGACTGAAAGGTTTTCACAGGAATTAAATCCATTTTCCAATACTGGCTCTTAAATTGTGAAAAGAAATATAAACTGAAGATAAACTTGCGCACTATCAACAAGACAATTACACCAAATCTCCTCTGTATGTAGTTTATGGTGGCAATATCTATATTTTTCTGAAGCAACTTTATTTCACCTCTTATTTGGATCTCATTAGTAAAGGTTACTACAGCAATACAGTTAGGTCCTTGTGCTTATCCTTTACGTCATGTGATCTGCGTGTGCCCAGTGTTTTCTGGGCAATACCTGTTATAATTACTGTAGAGCACCAAATGACATCAACAGCTCTGGATGTCCCTAAGGTCTGTAGATTGTAGATTGGGTCGTTCTTGATGTTTTTATGGGTTTGGTTTTCAGGTTTTGGGATTGTTTTTGCTCACAAATGCTGCCATGAAAAGGGTCTGAAATGAGCAGAGTGATTCTCAGGATTTCAAGACTGCACTGGCATCCTGCATTTCAGGACTCCAATGGTGGGCAGTGCCAGATCCCCATGAGAGCTGCTGCATGAGCAGGCAGTTCTGTGTGAGACAGGATGGGGACCTTTTGTGAGCAGAAAACAGAGGTTGTTAGGTAACCAGCTTCTCTATTTTCCCTTTTGCTTGGAATTAATGCTTGGCTGAAAATGAACTGACAGTCCCCACTAAAAACCTGCTACGTGCTAAAAAAAACCTATGAAAACCTGTATTTTCATTTAAAGTCCAAGAGCCTTCTAAATCAAGCTTCCTCCTTTGTTTAACTTTGTAGGTTTTGAAATTCAAATGTGCAGCTTCTTCAACTTTTTACCGGCTCCATACACTAAACATGTCTCAAGTTCTTCAGCATCTCTTACGCTGGGAATTTATAGACTGTAAACCACCAGCAACATTTAATTTGTAAATTCAGATGATAGCTCAAAAAACCTCTCCTCCCCCGGCCCAAGTTTGGCAGGAGCGCTCTCCCGCAGGCGCCGGAGCGGCGGGGCCGGAGCGCGGAGCAGCGAGCGGTAGGTGGCAGCCGAGCCCCTGAGCTTTCTCCACCGTCCTCCGGCACCGCATCCTTGCTAGGAGCAATGCTAAAACACCGTCTTCTTAGGTTTTAAAGGTATCATTTCCAAAACGATCCTTTCCGAGGCCTCGGGCTGTAAAGGCAATAATGGAGAGTAATATGTTTTAGATGAAGAGCCCAAAAAGCCCTCAAACTCTGTTGCCTGCTTTTGAGTTCTGAGTTTCTATGGATCTCAGGTTTTTGGGGATTGTTCTAAACTTATAGGAGTGTTTGCTGATGTAAAGAAGTGCCATGATTGTCCAGGACTGTCCTGAGGCTGTATACACGGGATTTTACCCTGCCCCGAACAGAGACAGCCCCTCCCAGACGGGACGTGGCTGGGTAGCAGATCTGCCAACATGCACACTGCTGGGCTAAAGCTGGAGCCCTTGTTTCACAGCCACATACAAAAGACAAAAAAAAAAAACCCTCCCAGTGAGTTAATGTTTCATTTCCTTGTCTACACTGAGAAAAGCAATTTAGGATCATCTCAATCTTTTTCCTGCTATTGAAGTGGCAAATATCATTAAACATAAGTGTCTAGCACCCAGGGAAAGTTACACAGCAGCACAGATATGTCACACTTGCACCAAGACTATTAATCAAAGAGGCACTCTCCATGCACACACAGGCCTCTCAGAATATCTCCTAATGGGTCAGCATCAGTTGTCTTATATAGCAATATTCAGCAATACTCCAGTGACAGATCTGACCAAAATTTGGATTCATACTTCATAAAATATTGGCAGTTCCATGAAGCCATTTTCTAAGTAAGAATCTTTTATTGTATTCATCACCGCATGCATCAAGTAAACCGGAATTAAACTGAGAAAGAAAGAAATTTTTAAATTTCTAGAATCAAATGAAAGTACATCTCTAGTTATGTTTTTAAATGACTGAAGCTATGCTCTCTAGCTCTCCCAGTCGCACTTTCTGTTCGCAAAATATTTTGTTCATACAAGAATTTTTCTCATGTTACTTGATCACACATGAGGGACTTCTGGAGAAAAAAGTAAGGTGAGGTGGTACATTAATACTTCATTTTCAGATGGGTCATTCAGATTTCTTCACTATGCTGTAAGAGCCATAAGTTTAATTTTAATTCTACAGCGAATTGCAATAGCTCTGGGAAACCATTTTCTCCCCTTATCTTTCCTGGGATACCTTAGCTTGAGTAGAAGTTTTGAATTTTGTGAACACAGAAGTGGCCTAACTAAAGCACTCCACAGCTGTTAATTAGCTTGTATTACTCAGCAGAACCATATAAAGAGCACAAGGAAACTTGACTTTTCAGAGTACCTTGAATTTGGACAATGACTTTTGTCGCAAACTGCAATGAGATGACGCAACCCTGCAGACTCACAGAACAAAGTGTCAGATCCATGTGCTGATATCCAAAATTATCTCTCTTTTGAAAGTGTGTTTCTACAAGGATTGGTATAAGCTTAATCAATTAAAGCTGAGAAATATTAAAGGGCTGAATGGGGACATTCTCCCTGTTCCAGAAATATTTTATCAAGGGGTCAAGAAAGTGAACTTATGTCCTTGTTCTATAGGTAGAATAAAAAATGAGAAACTGAAGTGCTGTTCGAAAAATTGAAGAAAAAACTTTATATTACTGTAGAGTAGTAGTTTTAATTACAAAAATAAAAGAAATATTAATCGTGTTTATTCTTTCAAGTTTGTAGCTTTCTTTCATTTTGCTTTATCCAGGAGCTACATGACATTTCCAAACTTATGGTGAAAATTTTGAAATCTGAATAAGATTCACTTTGTAACAAAAGAGTTTAAGTGCAAACTCAACTCACCAGGCGTGACATAGTGCTATAAACTGCTCAGAAATCACTGGGAAATCAGAACCTTTTGTTTTAATGCTGATTGCAAACTTCTGGCTCTGCCAAAAGGCAATCAGGGACCATCAGGTGGAAACAACATACTCCAGATCAAACTAAAAGCAATGTTCAGATCAATACTCAGTCCTGAACTGACAACCCTTGATGATGGGAATTCTACCATATTTCCAGTTAAACTGTTCTAAATACGACTGGATAAGCATCTGCATCTATTTATACTGGAAAGTGGAAAGGTAGAGCAAAGGAAACAGAAATTTCTAATTTATCTTATTATCTTTAGTAGCACAAAAGCCATTCTAATTATTCAGTACCACCTTTCCAAAAAGAAAAATGCACCATATCTGTACCAGTATTGCTGATCAACACATCAAAACTTAGGCTTACATGATCACATGAACATTATCACATTTACATCATCCAATACAAACAATCCAGAAAAGATAGGCATTTTACAAGTCAGAGCTGATAAAATAGGCGTAGAACTAGAAAAATGCAAATTGATTTCAACAGACAGAAAGCAGTTGGTGTTTTCCTCCCAATATTATAAGTCTGTATTCAAAACAAAATGGGTAGTAGGGGACAGCAAAGGTCATAGGAAAACTTTTGGTAGGCATTTCTGAAGAAGTCACCAATAGCCTAAAGAGATGCAGAGCAGTGTGGCCAGCTGCTGCTGCAGCCACACTTGCACAGAACAGCTTTCCCAGTTAATTTTAGAGTCAAGTGTTTCTCATCTGAGAGGAAACAAAATACTTTACACAAGGTTTTCCTTTATAAGCACACACTACACAGCACAACTATTTGCTATGAATGGCCCTTGTTCTGGCTTTATACTGCTACTTGCCACTTGTTTTCAAATTTTAAAACAAAATCAAAATAACTGAAAGAATGAATATGCTGTCAGGGACTGCTGTAACAAGTGCATTTTAACAAGGCTTTTATAGATCTACTAATATGAATATTATATTGGAACAGGTCAGTGTATGTTCATCAGTCAGCAAAAGAAACCATAATTTGTTCCTCCAAATCACTAGATAGCATTTGCTACATTGCATTGTACCAACAGTGTGTTTTGAAAATAAATGCATATTCTTGACTCATTGTAAGATATTAGTAAACTGCATGTATAGGCCAATATGACCTATATTTGAATAGGTCATGGTACTTCTGGCTGCATAATGCAGAATTGTGGACACAACACACTAAACAGACAGTGAGGTGAAAATACTTTGGCTCCTTTGCCTGTAATCCATGTCAGGGTATTTCACATTTGATTCTTCTATTTTTCTGAAAGAAATAGTAAAAACATTCCCTGTGTGATAAAGGCAAATTATGATAACACACAAATAAAATGTCTCATTTTCTAGTACTTCTTTTGGTTTGCTGTGTTCTTCACCTCACATTTTCCTTTGAAGGCAGACATAAGATATTGGTCAAGGAATATGTATAGAAGATAGAAAAAATTAATTTACTCATACATGGAGGAAAACCTATGCTCTCCCGGCCTTTTAAAAGTTCTGGGTTTTATTAACTACAAAGCAGATCAGGAACACCAAGGGTCATAGCAAAATTTGGGTGAAACTCAGTAAGAGTTTTTGCCAGGGGATGTGGAATATCTTCTATGTTACCAACCAGTTTGCAAAGAGTACATGTCACAGGTATAGGACACATGGAGACAGATATTAATCATTAAGTTTAGGCAAAGCATTCCACTGCAGGTCTAAGTTCTTCCATCACTAAAACCATAGGAGGAACTTGTTTACCATCCTAAGCAGAAACATCTATTCCTTCTTGTAATCACACTTGTCATGCAACTATCTGTCCTTTCCAGGCAATGGTCACAGGTTTAACAAGCAACACTCCAATTTAGCATGTCCTTCACTGTGAGAGCAAAGTAGAAGGGGTCTCTGGAGAGGCTGTAGAGCCAAAGTCCTTCCCTCTCCATCAGGGTCAGGCTTGGGACTTCTAAATCAACTCAAGTTCTCAAGACTACTTTACTGCACTGGTTGACATTTAGTCAGTTATGCTTTCCTTCAAGCATCAGCTTATGCTCTGTTAGAACAGATGCTACCTACTACAGTAGCAACCAGCAGTTTATTTTTAAAGACTTTTAGCAATTAACTAGACCTTTTTATGTTTGATGCTCAGCCCTGTCCTCTTTCCATGCACATCTAATATCCACACCACACACGTTTCATAATTTTTGCAGCAGACAACTCAAAAGAAATGCAGAATTTAGGATTTATCTCTATTTTATTCAACAAGCACATTCTGATCTGGAGGATGAAAGACATGAAAGGTGTAATATTGAAAAAACTAGTAGGCAGATTCAAGAAAACACTCTTTATTCACCTCAGTTACTGTTTCACAGGCTTTACACACATTGCACATCATCTTTGCTCCCTCTCCATCTTCCTAAAATTTGCATTGTCACATTTGTCGCTGTTGAGTAAGAAACAACACAGACTCACCAGAAGACTGGTTTACAAAGCATCTCACTTTACTTCAAATTCTCTCTTTTTATGCACTGTCCTGATACAGATAGACCAGATTGGTCAATTAATTAATACATTTCACCTGATTGGTTAATTAACAAAATGCCTTTCTTACAAACAATCTTTGAGAAAAACAGGAAAACCATGAGTAAGAAAACACCTGCAAGTTGTTTATAGTAACAAGCTATCATTGTTTATCTTCAGCTCCCTAAAGTCTCACAAGCTGATTCTGGAAAAACTTACCTAGTTTTCTCACTCTCTGACCAGGCTGTCACATCCACAATGTTTGCTATACACATCATACTACTTTGTTGTTCTCATCCCTAAGTCAGATTTCTCTTCAATCCTAAGCAGCACCACTCATGTAAATCAGCACTCCTTAGGAGGCAGGTAAGGAAATTAGTACAATTCTTAGATAGTATTCCATTTATTGGAATCGACTGAATAATACTTGATCTCTCTAATTGAATAATTATGTAGTGAAATGAATGCTTATATGCAGTAACATGTGCAGTAAATGCAGATTACTGACTTTAGTTTAAATGTATGAAGGAGAATGCATTTATTATTTTATGCCAAAAATATATTCATCTATTTATATCTTTATATATTTGGAGGAGGGTCTTACCAAAATCTTTGATTTCCACCTCTGAATACCTTCATGCATAACTTCAGCAACTCTTTGATTTCCTTGAACTACTCTGGTTCACAAGGAATTCATTTCCTACTGCTGATACATGCTCAGAGCTTCCAGCATCAATCACATCTGAATTTGCACTGCAAGCACTTGTAGATGCATTAAGATTAAGAGTACATGAGACTGGAGTAACAGGCTTGCTGTGTTATCAGAGTCCTTTCTCTGTAATGATCTTTGCACTCAGTATTGGATAACGAGAAATCGAAGTCCCAGTGGCCTGCAATTGGTGTATGAATTGTCTGCTTGCATCCCCCTCATAGATCTCTGACAGGGCTCAAATAGTCAGTCTATAGACCCTACTCTCTCAAATCCACTTACCAGTGTCAAGCAGAGAGCAAAAGCAGTCACAACTGAAAGTACAGGACAAACATACACAGTATTTCCAACAAAGCTCTTGCAGTCTCCAGCATTTTTTCAAGAGCTTTCTGGAGCTTGTTAGGGTTTCTGCATCTAGCAGTCCTTGACCTGGCATTTCATCCAATTATTTGTCCGTTCTCCCCAGACCCTCTGCACAGCTTTGACAAGGTACATTATTCCCTTCTGAAAGAGATGCCTTCCCCTGCTATGAATCAGTTTCTACAAACTTCATTCAATGGCCCTTAACTCCTGTGCTGAAAGAGGCGATGACAGATCTGTCCCTCTCCCCCCAGTCACAGTTTTTTAACCTATCATTACCATCCTTGGCTGACTTTTCCCCAGACAAGAGAGTCCCAGCCTACTCAGCACCTTGCATACACACTCCTCTCCAAGTTCTGAATCTTCCCATCTTAATGCATCCTCATGGAGATTAGCAAGTCAGACCTACTTGTGGCGCCCAAAGTAAAGGTGAGCCATAGATTTATATGGCCGCATAATGACATTATCTGTTTTGTTCTCTAGTCTTTTCTTCATAATTCCTAAAATTTGATTTGCTTTTTAGCCTGCTGTCAAGCAAAGGCTGATGTTTTCATGGAACTATCTATCATAGCCCAAGGTCTCACTCCTGAGTGGCAACAGACAGCTTGGAGCCAATCATTTTATATGTGAAGCTAGGATTGTTTTTCCCCACATGCATCACTTCACATTTATCTACACTGAATTTCAGCTGCTATTTTATTGCCCAGTGACACAGTCTCTTCAGATCCTTGTGTAATTCTTCACAGTCTGCCTTCATCCTCACTACCTTGAATAATTGTGTATCAACAGCAAACTTAGTCACCTCACTGCTCTCCTCCCTTTTCAAGCCCATTTATATATGTTCTCATAAACAGTGCAGAACACTTGGAACACTACTGCCAAACACCATCTGCTGCAGCTATCAAGCACTTACTCCCCTGTTTATTTTAAGGAATTATATCTCTATGCAAGGACTTCCCCTGCCTCTAAGTCTTCTTAATTTCCCTAATTTTAGTGAAAGGGAGTGTTAAAAATCAGATTTTCAGGTAGAAGATAACTTAAACACTCCTTCCCTTCAGCTTATTGACTCTTTCAAATAAACAACTCCAAACTTTTTCCTCCATTAATATCAATCTATAGAAAAGGTGGTTTTAAACAGTTTTATTTTCAAAAGTATCTTAGTTTTGAGATGTTAGGATCATTGCCAACCAGATGAAAGAGGAAAGAAAAGAGGCAGAAAAAACAGTTTTCCCTTCAGCTCCAAGACTGAAACTTGTTTCCAGTCTGACCCAGTGGCCTGACTGCTGTAATCCTCCATTTCTTAAACCTCAACAAGCAGTCTGGTGAATGGTGGAGCTAATCCAGACTGGTTTGAAATTATTTATTTCTGATCCCTTTGGGTGCCTGATAGGGTTCAGAGTTCTGCTGGGCTCATTTTTCCTATATCCAGTGACCCACTGCAAACCCACCAGAAATTAATCCAATAAAGCAACCTAGCAGGCAAAAAGCCATTTGTGTGAGCAGCGCCATTTCTCACCAGCTGAAGTGAATACAGGAGGACAGAGGCAATGGTGGCATGAGCCTTCTTACGATGACAAACAGGATAGGTATGGAGATAAATGAAATAAATATCTTTATAATTAAAATCAAATAAATGTTATCTAGGTATTTCCAATATACACCAGACTAACTCAAAAGAAGTCTTTGAAGCTTCAATTATTTTTACTTGTGTAACCCCATTTGGCCATAAAAACCCAGCACTGATAATATATACAGGGTAAACATTAAGGGCTTTTATGGCTCAGGCTTTGGAGCTCCAGGAGCTTGGCAAGTCTCTTCTCCCTGGTGCAATGAGCCAATCTCACCTTGGCACAGCAAAGTGGAGTTTAACCTGACTAAACGAAGCCATAACCTGTTATTAAAGGCACCTGTTTGTAATTATATCCAAATGCAGTGGCTACAACAATTTCTCCACAGTCTTTTGTAAATCTTACTTAAATAAACAATGTTTTCCTTGTTTATGAAGGAATATTATTTTGATCCAGCCACAGCACAACCACAACCATAAATTTTCCATCAGAGAGAGCATTGGCAGAGAGAAATGATGCAGGACCACGCAGCATGGGCAGCTGTAGATATCTAGGGATGGCTCCCATTATGTGCTCCAAAGCAGGTATTTTTGAGCACTTACAGTTGAGCCATTTCTACAGGAATGAAGCTAAACACAGGATGCCTTCTCTTGCCTCTGCACACACATCCCTGGCCCACAGTCCAGGAGCACCCTCTAACCTGCTTTGGATCTGCCTCTGCACAGCCACTTTCTGCTGAGAGTCTCAGGGCACTGCACATCAGTGCAAAAGGAGGTAGCACAGAAACATCTGTCATGGGTTTCTAAGTAATGTGATCTTAAGGGAGAGGTGAAACAGCAGTTTTACAGGGTGAAAACTATTTTTTATATATTTCATATTTGAATCATTCAAGCTTCATTATTAATTTAAAGAGAATGAAAAATTTGTTTCACACACTCTGAGCAGCTTACCCAGTTTTGACACTCAAGCATAGAATAACTTAAAGATGTAAAATAAATTAAGGGCAATTTAGGATCTGACAGCTATATTCAGTGGTCATGGAAGAAAGCTAAGGCTCCAATTCTTTATATATAAAAGTAGTTTAATTTAGAGTTTGCTGCTGTTTGAGCAGCAAGACAAGCACATACCTCCCCCTTTATCACAAGAAAACACCTCAGTACAAACTCTAAAACAGAGGTTAAAAAAGTGTCTAAGCTAGGTTCTTAAACTTGTTGTTCCAATACACTCTGTGGGTTTCCAAAATAAACCCAGATTCACTTCTGAGAATCTGAATACTGCTATTTAAAAGCCTCAGTAAGACCTGAAAGTCTAATTTCAAGCACTCAGATTTGCAGCTTGCAGCCTTATTTACTAAAGAAGGAAAATAAAGGAAGTGAAATACCTTGAAGACAATACTGGGGAAAGTATTAAGCTGCTTTCTTGTAAATCTCACAGTGTGATACTGTTCACGCAGTGAAAGAACACAGTTCTTGCATTCAAACAAGCACTTAAAACTACAGCACTTGAAGGCAACTGGAAAGATGAACTTACTAACCTGGTAATTGCTGGGACCTTTTTTGAAAGAGTAGATTGAATCACAGATAATAACTAAGCTCATTCTTTCATGTATATGAATAATGTCAACTTACAAACATTATTCCAAATCTCAAAGGGACACTTTTCTGGATTAAGAAGAGGTTTTTATTTTCTGAAGGCATAAAAAAAAACGTTGTAAATGAAAATTGGCAAGGAAAAGCATGTTCTAAAACTGTGCCATTGAAAAATTAGCTTTTATCTTCTAGAGTGAAAAGTATAGTTCGAGAACATGTATAAAGCAGTTTCTCTGAGTTTATTTTTTGCATCTGATGTACAGCAATGATGCAAGCTGATGTAACTAAGTACAGCTATGGGTGGGGGACAGTCCCCCCCCCTTGTCTTATGAAATAGGGGAATAAACATTTTGAAAATAAAATGTACTTGTATCATTGAATTGTAAAACTATTCACAGGGCTTATAGATAGAATAGGATGCTACTTGAAATCTAAATCTTAAAACTTAGAATCATATTTCCAGGGGACAAAAAAGCTGTGCAAGAAGACAATATTTATTAGAGAATCATCCACACAACACAGTACTTAGTACTGGAATAAAATTAATTTACAAGACTTCTAGATTGGTAGTTGCCCATAATAATATAATTTTTTAAAATTGAAATAGTATTCATATGAAGAAATCTTCATTCTTCACCCCTCCCATTTATTTTTTCGTGGCAGGAGAATGACCTGAGACACATTTGTGTCCTCATCTTTCCCTTTTGGAATCTATCTTCAGGGTTTCCAGGGAAAGGAAACTACAGATATATCAACCTAACAGCAGCCCAGCACACCTTTTTTACCCTTCCCTAAGCAGCCATATACTTCTCCAGACCACACACCAGCAGTGGTTACCAACACATCTTCAGTTTAGCACACAAAGAAAAGAGGGCATCAAAAGCAAGAAGGAATAGCAGATTCACCAATACTAATGCCAGAGGAAACAAACTGAACAGTCAGAGTGTTACAAGTAAACTGAAGAGCTAACAAATAAATCCTCATGTGGACAAGCACATTACTGTTAACAACCTATAAGGTGCACAACAGCAGCTCACCGACTGAAATCAGTACTCATGTTTTCTAACTTAGCTATTTCTTCTTCCTAAGGCATTTTTTGGCACATAACTGTGCAAGAAGCAAACACGATGTTGGATTGTTTTATTCATCATCACATTATCACCAGCTCTATCTGCTTGTCTCATTTCTGCCTCATGTTGAGGACCAATCCCTGCCTCTGCTGCCAAAATGGCTTTTGGCACTGAAGCCTGGTGGAGTAACATTTGCAGATGGTCCTGCCAGAGTCATCATAGACAAGAACATCATCTCCCCCTGACACTCAAGCCCTGAGTTATCAGGGTTACCACAATAGTGTGTTGGAGAGGACCACACTTCCACCTTTCAAAGAGTTTGAGTCCTCCCTAGCTGCACAGTACTTTTTAGAGAGCTATAAGCATGACCTGTTCTTGATGCACCAATAAAAGCAGTGATTTGCCTCTCGAGGTCTGTCTTGACTCCTTCCCTCCAGGACCATAACAGTTTTCAAACAGCTGACTTGCACTGAAGTCTCAAAAGTTAGTCATACAGGACTCTCTGGAGTACAAAAGATAATTTTTCTAAGATTTCCTCTATGGAACTGAGTGCTGCAAGAGCCAAGTGAAAAGTTCAGCTTAACTCTCTGGCAGTAAAAGAATAAGCTGTTCTTACTGATTTGACTTTGATGCAGTAAGAGTTCCCACACACACACTTCGTCCAAGCACATGCAAACATAAAGAAATGAAACTATTTCCTGTACAGTCTTGGAAGTAAAGGAGAAGAAAAAAATGTTAAGTAAACCCACATTAACTTATTTTAATAGAGGGGAAAGCTAAAGCCAGAGAAATGCCTATTAGGTCAACTTAATTTAGCAATGCAGCTATCAACAGTAACATTATGATGGAGATTAGCTGGTTCCACCAAGTCAGAACCCTGGTGTCTCATGAGAAAAGCTCCTCATGGTCAGCATTGCAGCCATGGAAAACCACAGGTGGGTATAAGCAGAGCTGGTCAATAGTCAGGATCCCACATATCCAGAGTAGCAAAGGTTCTTCACTTGCCTTGTTTTGCATTTTGCCACGTTTGCATTGTGGCGGTCATAAATTATATTATTTGTGTAGGGCAGCCATCTCATCTGACACCAAATCATCATCTGATCCCTGATGAGTCAGGAATCAATAAAATAAGAGCTAAAACTAGTAAAAATTACTAATTTTTTTCCTTCTGTATCATATTGTTCACATTTTTCTAAAGCTTCTGTGAACCATGAAGGATGCAGAGACTCCATGCAGAGTACCAAAAAGCAAGAATTATCCTTTTTAGAAGTACAAGAGAAAAAAAAAAGTATCCTCACTCAGATTTAGTCATAAGATGACACAATATCTGCAAGTCCAGTAGTCAGTGTAGACTGACCCTTCACAAAAAAAAATGCAGTCAAATGCCTTTGTGCAAGGTCTCAAAGCTATTATTTTCAGATGTGATGGAGCTATTAGAGAAGGATCAGCATAAGGTCAACTAGTAGAGAATGCTGCAATTTTAGATTAACTTATAAATCCTTCTTTTAAATGGGTACAATGTATTTGAAGAATCTGAATCTTCCCAAATGGTTTACATAACCTAGATCAAACTCTGCATCTTGAAGCTAGGTTTGGTTTTCACTAATTCAGACACACCCATACAGTTGACCTCTTGGAAAGTGAAAGGTGTTTTGGCTTTCTCTACTCAACACTGAAAAATTGAGAAAACAGCCAACACAAAAATCCACAGAGAGCTCCAGAAGTTATACACCACTGACAAAAACATTAAGTTTATAACTTCCTAGTTATCTATTGAACTTCATATATATTATAGCAATTGTATCACTCTGATGCCCAGCCCAGGCCAACCAAAGTCCCCGATTTGATTTTTTTTTAATGGGTTATGTTTAGAAAGGTTAGGTAGTTAATATAAACATGCTTTTCCTCTTTCAGCATGTGCTCTTTGGGGGGATCAGAGGCTGCAAGGGCTGTCTAAGAGCTAAGGAACATTCATGAGGGAACATTTAACCCTCACTGTGGAGGCAGACAGTTACTCTGCAAATTAGAGCTAAAGAAAAAAATGACAGGGTAAGATCCAGTTTGCATAATCCTAAATGATGTACCCCTTGAATTCAATATATTTTTATATTAAAAGAACTTTCTTACTTTTTAGAAAACAGAACACATTAGAAGTAGAACTGGTACAGCAGAACTGACCTTGGCTGTAAGTATTGGTTTTATTCATACTTCATCATGAGACATAAAAGGAAAAAAAAAACTTTTTTCGCCAAATATGTATCTGCAAATTTTTTCCTGGCAGTATTTATTTCCAAAAGAAAAGAAGGGGAAGCTTACTTTTTTTAGTACTTGAAAGAGGTATTTAAACTATTGAACATTTTACCTTTCCTTTTCAGAATATTTTGCAATGCTATCTTCTCAAACACCTAGAGTGCCATAGATCTATCTAGATTGGACACTCCTGCAGCTTTATGAGTTGTTTCTCCATATAGGACAGGTTCATCTTCATCTATAGCAATTTAAAAACAAGTTTAGTAGCAGCACAATTATCATAGGTGAACAAAATAAATAAAAGTCCATAAATAGCTCACTACTTTGAGCTATCTAATGATGTCAAACCAGAAACTTTGAGTAAAAAGAGCCTGGTTCTGAAGACCTGTGTGCAGAATTTACCCAAGCACTTTGGAGAAGTCAAGTAAGAAATAAATTCATAGCAAAAGTGTCCCTGAGGAAGCCATGTCTCATTTTGTACCCTTATTTCAAGTTGTCACTGCCATTCAGCTCTGGCTGAAATCTTGTTTTTTTTTTTTTATTTTACCTTTAACTTCATGATAATAAAATCCAGTTATTAAAGTGGTTTTATAAAGGAATTGCCAGTGTTTCATAGCCAAATGTTTTTCTTTGAAGTTAACAGTAATATCACACGACATACCAAGCTTATATTATTGATAAAAATCCCATGATGGGCACTGAATGATTAGAGGAATAGGCCAGGAAGTATTCATGCAGCATCAGTCCCTGTGCAAGCAACCTTATTTCTACTGGAGCAAAAGGGGCAGAGAAAGGAAACAGAAGCAAATACTTTCAGAGGTGCCTTGTACTGGTTTTACCACTTGTGGTAGACATTAGCTCTTTTTTCTGAACTATATGTTTTGAAACTCATTTGGATTAGAGCTTTCACATTTTCATTTTTGACGGGCAGTTTTAAATATAATTAAGACTGGTGTCAGAAAGAAAACTCTGTTATCAAAGTAGAGAGGAAAGGGGCACTCAGCATACCATGACACAACTGTACACATTGTCTCCTTCCTACTTAGCTAACTCCTGAAAGTCTACTCAGCACCACTCCAAAAAGACAGTAAATTAAACAGAAAAGGTCTAATGCTGTTACTACTGTACTTTATTTTTATAGTCTTGTTTGGTTGTGGTAGAATTCTCTTCTCAACACACTGTTTTTTCCCCTTGTTGATTTTGCTAGGTGATATTTTCTCTACACATTTGTATCATTTAATCTCTGCCTTTTTTATGAGGCAAATACCTTTGGGAATGAAACACAAGAGAGACTTGGATACATCAAAGATGGCTACAAAAGCCTTCTGGTGCCAAAGTCTTGAGCTGGCCCAGTTATCCTGCTAGTTACTATTATGTAGTTTCCAGTTTTCTGAATTTTTTGTAGATGAAGTACATGAGGGTTGCTCTCTTTAGGTTATTCACTCAAGGACTCATTTAGTCCTGTGGCTCTAAACTAAAGCAGCAGCAGCCATCAGCTATGTGAAAGAACAAACAGAGAACACCCATAAATACCTGCTTCTGGTAAATTCATAAATAAAGTTGGCCTGAAGTACTTCCATGCATACATATTGTGTGGCTTTGGGAAGAGGAAGAAAACATGGCTACAATGGAAAGGAGACTAAGAGGAACCTACAGAAACACACAGAAGAAAAAATTTAAAAAGAACAAAAAAAAAAAAAAAAAACACAAAAAAAATAAACAAAAACAAACAAAAAAATACCCCACCAACAGAATTAAGCACTTACCAGGAGCACATGCAAAGAGACAGAATGGTAAGAAAAGCTAAAATGCACTGAAATACATGGACTGAAAAGAGGTTACTATAAACCTAGTAAAAAAATTTTTCAAAGTACAGACAAGGAAGTATTTCAGAGGGGAAACACACAGAGATATGCAAAAGCAACAACAGTTTCTTTTTAGGGAAAATAGCAGCTCAAGACCAGCTTTGGTTTCTAGATACTAAAAGGTGCGAGTAGGCAGAGGACATACACAAAATGATTAGCTTCTGTTTTGCCTCTTCCACTTTTAAAAATCAGTTTAGAAGATTCGGCTTTCCTGGCATATCTATCCATGATAGGAAAGTATTAGCTGAGTAAGATAAATTATAATAATGTATATGCCAGTTTTAGTCATAATAATGTATGTGCAAGCGAGTTAATTTAGGACAGTATAAATATGTTTATATTTCTGCAACAAAATGTCTTGTCCTAGCACAGACTTAGGCTGACAATCTGTATCTGAGCAAGACTTCACATTTCCTTCTAGTAAAATTAAAAGTTCATTTCAGAAGGTGAACACTTGCAAAAATGGTTTGGTTTTGCTCAGCTCTCAGTCACCTGTCCCTCACAGCTCCTCCACAATCTGTACTTGCAGCATCTCCAACTGTTTTTTCTCTCCAAGAGGTTAAAACTGCCATGCAAGTCGTGCAGACACATGGCAAATCAGTATTTCATTATTGTTTTGTCAATGTTGAAATTTTAAACAATTTGAGCATATGACATAGCCAGTTGCTTCATGTAGGCTCCCAGGTTAATTGACACTTCCACAGGCTGCACAATATCTCCCCTGCACACCCAGCTGCAGACAAACCCAGCTCCAGTGACAATTTCATCAGCAATGCAGGAGCTTTGATCAAACACTTTGCTCAGAGCTGCTGCACACACAGCTGTAATAAACTGTGCTTTGAACACCTCAGCCTAGCTATAAGCTGGTTCTAATTTACTCAGGTATCTTCAGAAGACTTCTCGTTAGTCAGAAGCAATTCTGCAATGGTGCATAGGAAAACAGACCCCATCAAGATGCTGAACTTGGCTGTCATTAACTATTTCACACATCCCTACTTATTTTGAATCCTGTGTTTGTCACTGTGGATGATCCCAAAACAAACCAATGATGGTTTTATTATGAAATTTTACAGGATTTCATAAAAATTCTCACTTTAGCACATTGCCTTATAAGGTAGGGGCTTTTATTTTAAAATAAAACACTTCAAGCTCTTATTGACTATTAGCAGTGCATTAGAAGGCAGAATTCATCCTGGGCTTTGTTCAAGTCTCTCTGTAATATATACTAGTATACTGTACATATGTAAAAAGAAAAAGATAATAGTGGCAATAGAAAGGTGCAACAGCTAGCAGTAAACTAAAGAAATGTGCTCCGCAGGAAGGCTGAAAAAACTTCTCCAGTTCAAGGTACTACACAGACTACCTGCTAGCTACATATTTTGAGTTCCTGTGGATGAGAAACAGGAAGTACTGGATAACACTTAGCTCCTTAATTTTGGTGGGGTTTTTTGTTTGGTTGGGTTTTTTTTGTTTGGTTTTTGTTTGTTTGTTTGTTTGTTTGTTTTTTTCTCAAATTGAGAAAGAAGTATATGCTGGTAAAAATTAAATATAAACAAAAATATAAGAAATTCAGACTGTCTTTTTCTGCACATAGTAATCTTACTCTTTTGATTATATTGCTTCTGTAAATATCACTAATTCTTCCACCTTAAAAGAATGGCCATGCCAATGATTTGTACTATTTTTCCTTCCTTTGCTCTTACTATGGTGCTCCAATTTCATGTCAATTACAGGAGACATATATATAAAATTTGTAACAATCTTGGCTTTTGAAGAACAGCTGTGCTAATATGGTAATTTTAGTTTGCTGAACTTAAAACTTAGCATCTTTCTACTCATTTCACCTACTATTGCACAGAAACTATTTGAATTTTTTAGTTCCTTTCAGTGGATTTAAGGCAGTTACAGATTTTATACGTCTCCCTCAAAGATGCTGTTTCCTAAGCTGATGGTGATAAAATGTTCAGAGAACTTCCAGGTTGGACTATCAAAATATCATAAAATAGCCATGCTTGATACTGTCTACTGTGTTCCTTCAAAGGCTGCATGCTGCGTTTTCCGTCATGCAGGCATCTCTGCCACACCCGTTTATCCACTGTGTCTTCAAGAGACTGACACCAGTAAAGATGCCAGCTTATTCAAGGTTTCCTGTGAGGACTCCACCCATTCTTTCAGCAGAATCCCAAAAGTGAGCAATTCCAGCACAGGAGTTGCCAGTGCCACCTATCCAAAATACATCCACTTGTATGCTTTTAATCTCACTACCACTAGCAGTGAATTACTGGGATCCTGTGGTGTTTCCTGAAGGATTAACCCACACTGCTGAAGGATTAACCCACACTGCTGAAGGATTCCACAATCAAGAGGAACAGTCCTCAAGCATCATGCACAGGTGCATTGCTGGACTGGGTTATACCTCAGCAGCCTGGTGCTGTAACTTCTTCAGTCTGTGCATGTTACGTCTCCCTGTAGAAACACTGACCTTCACTAGAGTCAGGTACAAACAGCAATCATTTGTACCAATGCTCCCAGCTGCTCCCCACTGCACGAAAATATGCTTCACCATGCAAAGACACATGAACAAACCTGATATTTTAGTAAATACTCTCCTCTAGAATGCACATTGGACACATCCTGAGCTGCTTGGGACACTCTAACATCCATTTTCTGGGTTTCTCTCATTTATTTTTCTTTATTTCCTTTTTCTGTGGCTCCTCCATTTCCAAAATCCTTTGTTTAAATGAATTGCTACTATTCCATCAACTTTAGTCACCACCTCTCAACAACTGCACTTCTATTACTTTTCATTGTGACTCAAGCAATATAGTTATAGCATCTACATTTGTAAATCCTCAGAGCTGTCACTCCCAACAGCTGCAACCTGCTGAATGCTCTTTTCCTCCCTGCATTCTCCAGCCCTTTTAACTCCAAGAAGTTTGTTTGAAATGTCTTTTTTTTTTTTTTTTTTTTTTTTTTTTTTTTGGTGGAATAAATTCTACTTTTAAATGTAGAGACCTTCCTCCATGCTTTTGAGCCTGACTGAATTTTAATAAGAAGTTTTAAACAAAAATTAAATTAGCATATGCCAGTTCTCCTTCCATGTACTCACATCACTTTTCTGCCATCATTTATCTACCTCAAAGCTGATAAACACACTGTATGTATTAGCATTTTAGCTCCAAGATGCACCAGCAAATTCTTTGCAAGTCCCATGGCAGATCCATGAGATAGTTATTTCTGATTTGTCTGTATTGAAGTTGGGTTTTGTCTAGCTGTGACTGCTGCTGACCGCCCATAGAGAGCACATGACCCTTTTATCAAGGCAGGATTAGGCCAATCCTATGAGATCAGAGCTCAGAATGCCCAGAAATTTTTTGTCCCAATTTCCAAGTCAAAGGAGAAACAGAGGTGTTTGGGTAGTTCAAGGCATGGTTCTCCAGGGCAGCTGAATATGACTGGAATGGAAATTGGTATGAAAACTGCAGAGAGAAAAGGGAATCCCCTTTATAGGTTATAGACTCAGATTGTTCTTGATATACTAATGGAAAGCATTGGTATGTTCTGGCTTTGAGACAAAATTATATTTCAAAACTATGATTTTGTGGAATAGCCTCACTATTGCCCTGCACAGGTCCAGCTCTGGCCAAAGCAGAAGACATTTTTTTTTTTATTTGAGCATACATTAATATGGCTTAGCAAAATTCACAATAAATATATCAAAGAATTTCCAAGAACAGCAAAACAGTATTTGTAGGCTTAATTGCAACTGACTTTTATCCATTTCAACTTCAAGCTTTTTTCCATGTAGCTCAAACAGTAGTGGTAAAGACTGCTTTTAGAGAGACTAGTGCAGGTAATGGGCCATTGGTCAGAGCCATAATGATTGCTCATGGCTTCCTGTACCAATCTAGATTTATAACAACTTCAACACCCCAACACAACTGTCTGACATAAGAGTACTGCAACTAAATATTCTGAGTGATCAGCCAAAAGTCTGTTGTGTGTAAAAATAGAACACAGCAAGTTGCCAATACAGAACAGAAATTGTTTTCACAGTATTCCCTGAAATGGCATCAACCACAAATCCTGAAAACATTTGTCTTTCAGGACATCTGGTTTCTTATTTTTGCTTATTATTTGCATGCAGTAAAGTCCCTAAGGAGCTCCTAACTAATTGTTGTCTTCCTCCTCCATCTCATAACTCCCACCCATCACCAAGTGTTTCACAGCCTCTGTATGAGCTTTTTCATCTCCTAAGCATTTCTCTTCTACTAGATTAATTTTGAAGTTTCTTTATTAGGAATGAATAGCATTTTTAAAAATTTTCTCCTCTATGGTAATTTACCTTGTGGGTTATGAAAAAAATTTGGAATATTTTTGCTAGCATGCAGAGGGCAATTTAAATTGAAAAAGAAATCCTATTTGTTTCAATAAAATGATGTCATCTTTCTTTAATTCACTATAGGGGGCTTTTTTTGGTTTTTTTAGGGCTTGGGGTTGGGGTTTTTTTACATTCTTCACTGGAAGGTATAACATGAATACGAAACACTAAAGTTGTTATAGTAGAGATAAGTAACTACATAGTAGGGGGAAGTTATTTTTTAAAATAGATGGTGTTGAAGAGTTTCAGTGGAATTTTATTCCTCTTGAATAGCAATATTAAATCTGCTGAAAGTAAGGACTAATATCTTTAATATTAAACATTTGACATTGTCCACAAACAATATATCTAACAAATAAATAACTCTTCTTTTTCAATAAGTAATTCTAATCTCCAGACTGTATAAGAACTCTAAAAATGAAAGCATTTTTTATAAGGACTTCTCATTTTACTGAGGATTGTTTTTGTGAGTATGAGGGGTGTTACTGAATACACTAAAAAGAACACTACCTAACAGTTCAAAGACAGTTCACAGTACCTGTACTACTTCCACTAAACATGGCTTTTCTGCAATATACAGAACTTTAAAAGAATTCTAGACAGGTCACCCCTTTTTGCTATGCTCAGCAGAAGGCTCAACACAGCCATCCTTTAAATCATAACTACAAAGCACTTCTAGTGATATTCTGAGATCCCTTTCTGGCTTTAACTTAAAAAAAGCTTACAAAACTCTGATTGATTGCAACCATTTGTTTCCAAGAGCTTTATTGCCTAATCATAGATCAACTTGGCTTGCTTCAGTCATTAACAACAGTACATTATTAGACCAATTATAACATTCTAAAAGTTTGATTTGTAAATTATTACAAATAATTATTGTTTCACAAAATGAGGTTTCCATCCTATTACTAACATATATTAGCAACACCAGTTCTGGTCTAATTGTGGCTTTGATTTAAGATACTTAAGTCAATTTTATTGATAAGCAGTGTCACCTACAATATATTACTGATGTTCTGAAAGTTTACAGACAAGAAGCTAAAGATACAGCTGTAAGGATATTTTTGTTGTTCCCTACACCTTGATTAGTTTCAGAAACCAGACAAATGATGCCAAGGACAATCCTGGGAGGGAAATTATTGCCTGGTGATGCAACTTGTCATTTATTTTAATCCAGTAGGAAAGTTTCATCCTGCCAGCAAAAGAGGATGTAAATGTTTGCTGCTGTATTTACAGACCTTTCCAGAAACCCAGTAGAATTTGGATAGTTCACTATAGTATCAACAAACTCAAATGTCTGCATTTTTTTCCTTGCATTCAAATCAAGTGAGTGCAGAAATCTTAGTACATTTTCAATTTTCCTTCCTTGATTATTTAATAGAGTTGTCTGGGTTATGCTTAGAGACCCACGGAAACATTTGTTCCTATCAAGCCAGATCTGCTTTTATTGTGGTGGGGTTTTACTCTAAGGCTTTCCAAGCGAGGCTCTACTCTGCTAGAAGCTATGAAGCTCTATCAAGTTTGATTGGCTTAATCTCTGATTAGACTTCTAAAGAATGTAGTCAGGCTGTCTTTGTGTTTTGCCTTGCACTTCAGAAAGAAAAGATCCAGAGAAGTTACAAGAAGCACTCAAGAAAACAAATAATGTCCCCTGTCACATCCCTGGGAAAGACCTGTCAGCTCCATTAGTGGAGAAAGATATAGGTCAGGCAATATGCAAGATGCTTAGTGCCTTCATTTTCCATATTATAAAGAGATTCATTTTAGCTGACATATAGGCTTACAAGCAAATTTCAGGATAAATGGCATAAACCCTGCTATTAACTGTGTTGGAGACACTTTAAATATCTCTATCAGTACAAACATCACAGCCCTTTCAGCTTGCACCCTTCCAGTATCAGAAGAAAAGCAGTAATGCAAGATGGGCTAAGAGATAGAGCCAGGGACATGCTAAATGTCGTCGAGGCTTCCTTAATGGAAGCAGCGTCAACACAAGGAACTAGTGTTTGAAGGTGAGAGCATGGAACTAGTTTTGCCTGATTTCCAATACTTATGATGTCATATTGAAGTATTATATTTGCATCCCAGGTAAAAGATGTGGAAGTAGAAGGAACATGATGAAACAAATTATGTAGGGAAAAATTATCTGATAGAGGGAGATAAAAGAGCTGGAAGAAATCCAAAGCTTCAAAAAGTAAAAGACTAAGAAGTATTCCAGAGAAAATTATGCTGCATATAGTCGGCATCGGCAGTCATTTCAGGTACTAAATTGTGCAAGAGTGCATAAAGTGATAGTTCCTCAAGAACTGCACAAGTCCTTCAGCTAGCAAGAGACATGAGTACTGTTGGTTCATCACATGGAGAAAGCATGCAGCAGGAAAGGAGGGGTCTGTGGCATGGAAACACTGATGTGGTGACTTGGCTCACTTGGCCAGGCTTAAGGCAGCACTCCCTGCAGTCCACTGAGCTCTCCCCAGCATCGAGTGGGTTTGCAAGGTCTTTGCACTGCCTTGAAAATAGCAACAATATATTGATGGTACATCAAGTCACCTGAAAAGACAGTTTTGGATAAATTATCATAAGAATGTCTAATCTCTTATACAAGCAGTGGAAGTAAACAGTATTCAAAAAACACCTGGAGCACACCACAGCTTGGAGACAGACAAAACCAGGGGCTGCACATTAATTCATGACTTGAACTCAACCCCATGGTGAAATTGGGAAGGAATTGACTTGATCACATCCTTCTTCCCTCTGAAATGTATCATTTCTTTTGAGGATCTTTTGAAGGTAGCTGTCATGCAAGGCTGTAATTCTTAACTCGTTCTCCCAGCGCTAGTGAGTCTAGCTTAATTATTTTTTCCCCTTTTTGTTTAAAGAATTCCATTAAGTTTAAGTTTTAATCAAGGGCTAAAGCCAAAAATGTGTTGATACTGGAGTGGGGGCATTTTTAAAACCAGCAGTTTATTACTCTAAACATCACACAGCTATGAGAAACTTTCCCTTCATTTTATAGTGTTAAAATTGCTAATGTGCAAAGGAGCTTTCTTACCAAAGAAGGCCTCACAGAAACAGAAGTTTTCACTGTGTTTTGCTTATTAAGCAGCCTTATTGTTTTAAGAAGTAGTCAATTAATCATTGAAAATGTTGCCCTGACTATAATTAATAACTACAGACAAAACACTATAGGAAAAAGACGAGGTAAATCAAGAAAAGCAAACATCTCCAAGAATAGATTTTTGCTCTCTTTATTGCTCCAGGAGCTCACAGATTGTTCTAACAGAACCTATGGCTGAATTACTTAAAGTAAAAACATGGAGAAAAAGATAAATGGCTGTTAAACCACAGCCACTTTTGAACCTTTATATGCAGGAATAGAGAACAACAAATCAGACAAAAAGGACTGAACAGTAATACAGTGCAGGTAAAAATGGATATCAAGAATATGAAACCAGGTTCTTCCATCTTTCATGTGGAAGCATTAAAATCACACAACGGTATAACTATAAAAAGATGTGCAAACCTGAAAGCCAAATTTTGCTTGAATGCACGAATTTTCTAATCACTTTTCATAAGCAGGTAATTGGAAGCCCTAAGCAAGCAGGGATGGACAGAGGAAGTAAGAAATAAATACTTAAAGCAGTTCTTTAGATGCCACCAAATGGCCCAGCTACTATTTCAAAAACCTAGGTCTCCATCTAAGAGGTATAATGTAGGGTAATACAAGATATTATCCACCCACTTTCTGCAGAAGCTTCTATTGTTCCACATTATAAACTGAGGTATGCACTCCTTTAATTCCACCTATACCAAAATAAGTTCTAACATAAATTAAATCTATCCAAAACATAAATATACTAGCCAATATCATTAAGCTGGAAAAAAAAATTGTAATATAGAGTTTGCAAACGGAATCTTACACGAGTAGATATGGCAGGCATAACTGGAAAGAACTTGCTCTACAAGTCATCAAGGGCCATCTCCACTGCTTGCAGTTAAATAAAAAACAGGCTTGGTCTTCAAAGCTAAATTGAATCTTTTTTTTTTGTAAAACATTGGCTAGTAAAAAATTTACTAGTAAAAAATGAAAAACATTTTAAGCCCCCTGGCTTAAAATAGGCACTCTACATATGAAATGATTGACAAATATTTATGTTTTCCATTTTATGTATGAGAACAATATACAACATGATATAATGCATTCATTCTAGTTGTGTATGTACTAAGTCAATAGAAAGACTAGCAATGTATGCATTATTCCTTGCTAATTTTTTCTGAAAAGCTATATATAAACTCCAAATCCTATTTCCATTCTTTCCAGTTTCCATTCTCTCCTTTGCAACACATTTCATATTTTAAATTATAAAGGTAGAACACAGGATGTCATTTGGATGTCACAGAAGCAATCAGCTGGAGACTACTATCATTCAGAGGCTACTTTGAGACATATTGAAAAATTTTTAACCTTTAAAACATGCTACAGTATATTAAGAATATAAGAATTGCCTCTATTACTTCCTGGAATGCTGAATTTTTATTTATCCTTAGGATTATTGCCTTTACAAAGTACTAAATTCAGTGAGTGCCTGTCTCAAATTATGACAGTGATTTCTATGTAAGGAGACATGCTGCTGAACTCAAGGACTGCAGAGTAAAATACTCAAAAGGAAACAAAAGCCCTTGCAAGCTGCACAACAAGTACAGTACAGAGTCATCATCAAAGCCTATCAATTGAGCACAGTTTACATCCCAGACTAACACCAGAGGTAGCCAGGTTTCTGCTCACTCCATCTAGGGCAGCTCCAGCAGCTGGATGCACTCCTCCCTCCACTCTTAGTCCCTCATCATGTTGAGAACTCAGGGGACCCAGTGCAAAACCTCTAACTGGGACTCCAAGAGATAAAGGCACATGCCGGTGTTACTGCTAAGTGGCATATTAAAAGCTCAAGCCACCATAGAGCAAGGAATTCACCTTTCTAGGATTTTTCTTAAATAAACATATATTTATTTTTATTTTAGCATTGTTGATGCCTTCTTTTTGCATTGATGTGGTACTCAAATGTGCAGTTTGGGATGGGGAAACAAAAGTTTTTCCACAGTAATGGCAATCATAACTGCAAATGTTAACTTGTATTGCAGAGGCACACCTGCACACACAGACACTGCCCCGGATCTTTTCCTCTCCTGCTGCACAGAACAAGCTTCTCCAACACACTCATCTGTGATTGATGAGGTAAATTCTTACTCCACTTACAGCCTTTAATTGTTCCCACACAAAACCAAATGTTACTCTTCCCCTTTTTAAACCTCGCCTGATGTGTCTATTTTGCTCTCTGATTAGAGGTATAATGCTGAAGGGGAGAGACTGAAATAAGCATGAAGATGTTTTTCAAAACACAAATTCAAGGAAAAATCTAGTTACACTATGATGGCAGCTAGAAAATTGTATTCATTAGTAGCTTTGCAGTGCATACTCACTAAGATTTAGTCACCCATCACTTTTGACTCTTCTCGGAGATACTTTGGCTATATTTACTATAGACACCTATGATGAAGGCAATGTCTTTGAGAAGGGTTGTTCAAGCAGTATATTTTACATCCCTAAGCTTCTCCCTGCTTATTGGATTTCTATTAGGAGCATGAAAATCATTCTTTAGTTAAAACACAATAGGTTAGAAAGAAGCAGAGTCACAACCTTGTTCATGGAATTCAGAGTCCATGACAAGTCTGAACCACAATCCTGACCTCAGTAGGAAACGGTCACGTAGCAGATAATACCAGAAATTTGGATCTTGAGATCTAAAATAAATAGCTGCAACACATAACACATCAAAGCAGTTTATGCAGTTGCAGTGCTAAACAATTACTGCACTTTCTGGGACAGTTAAGAGACTGCAGACAAGACAACAAAGAGCACTCACACACAGGAACTTCCAATACAAATTCATAGACTTCGGATCTATACTGAAGCAGAGGACCTTTGACAGAAGTAGCATCCACAGCATTATTCTTTCCAAGTAATAGTATGGGTAAATAAAATCTGCTTGGGAAGGATGGGCTTGTATTGTCTGTGACAGTGAATTAACCTTCAGGGACCAATTCCTGTCTTTCAGCAAGTATTTTCAGAAGGATAAAGGGAAATCCACATTTGAGAATAAAAAACATCTCCACAGCCATTTTCTAGGCCCCAACTGCAGCATCCAAGGCTCAGAGCAACTACAGCATCAAGGCATGGGGGAAAGGTGTTTATTTGTTTATTTTATAAGTTCAGGAATACTCATTGATTTTAATTTTCTTTCTATAGGGTTAAATTTGAACAGGAGGCAAATTATTAAACATTTGGAAAAGCACTTGGAAGAACACATTCTGCCTTGCAGGTGCTTCTGCACAAACTCATTCCAGGCTCTGAAGATCAGCCCCAGTGCTCTAACCAGACACTGCAGTCAGGCAGCACAGCCAGTGCCTCCCCACCCCACTGCAAACAAGTGGAGGAATCTCAACTATTCCCTCTAAAGCAGGACTTCAAACATTCAATTGTCTGAGTAGTTTGGTTTTTTTCCCTAAAGATTCAGCATGGAAAAGTGGTCATTCATTGCTGTTGCAGTTATTCTAAACTTTAACTTTTATTATTTTGTTGAAGGGTAAAATTACTACCCAATAAGCACCTGAAAGACTTAAAAAAACATCTTAAATAAAACTAAATAAATTGAGTTTTAATTTCTTGACTGGGAGAACATTATGTTTAGATGCCAGAGTGGCAATATTACTTGTGAATACTCTTCAATTCCGCCATTTCAAAGCTATAAGGGATTGGTTTGGGGATTCTGCAAAGTTCCTTCCAATTAAAATAACCTAGGCTATGTAAAACATTCAGTTACTTCATTGTGACATCAGAAAATTACACTAAAAAAAGACTGCTTTTTTATTCATTAAATATCAACAAAAGTTTGTTGATATTTAATGAATTATTTCCCTTTGAGAAAAACGAAACACAATTGATTTCAAATATGTTATTATAAATGGAAACTATAAAGTAATTTTTACAAAAAGTAATCCAATTTGTAAATTTTCTGAAAAGTTTGAACAACATTATTAAGAGTGGAATCTAAAATGAAGGTCAGCATTTGAATTCCCAAAACCAAGGGTCCATTGTTTACTTTGGTCTCTTTATATCAATTATTATTGAAGCAATTATAATCTTAGGTTTTCACTTCAAAGGGGTAATTTAACAGTAATCATTTCTTTACACATATTCAAATTCAACTACTTCTCTGCAGTATGGTAATACTTTGTATGGCCACATTTGATTTTTAAAGTAATATCTGACACCAAATTTAATACAAGGAGAGTTTTTCTGCTCAATACGAATCAGATCACTCAAAGACTACAAAGAACAAGAATGCCACTTGGAAACATTTGGCAATATCAAATTTTGCCAGTTTTCACTTGCTGAATCACATTTGACCTGCTGAACTTTCAGTAGTTCAGGGGCATGTTAGTCTAAACTAATGCCTTGAAGACCTATGAGATTTAAAATAAAAAATACACTTAAAATATTTTATAATAGTGATAATACATAACAGTGCAAAGAATAGAAGGGCTGAGAGCACACAGAGCTGGGCTCTGGATCAGACCACATGCAATGGGTATCAAAAAAGCGCTTCATACGGGATGCATACACCACTACTTTCATTACTGCCACTGAAATACTATTTAAGAATGTCAGGGTGGTGCAAGACATCCCATTCTTTCTGGAAAGCCATCAATAGATGATATCCAGGATGAAACAGAGGTGAACTTCCAAATGAGACCAATGCACTCTGTGAGAGAAAACTGCTTGCTCTGCAAACTGAGGCTCCTGCTGCCTGTCTCACTCTCTCCAGGTGCAACATTGTATGTCGTATTATATTGCTTGAAAATAAACTGTATTGATAGGAGACAAGAATAAGTTTACCTAATCTAAATATGTAGTATTCCAGAAAAAGAAGGGCAGACAGAAGGCCAAAATCATGAATTATGCATACTGTATCATCAAACTCCTATCCTACTTTAGAGCTGGAGCAGGCTTTGCATGGAAAATGAAATTAGGATGGAACTTATATTGAACAATTTTCTCCATAACTGGTTCTTACTCACCTTAAATGTAAAATTTTATTTAGCTTATATCACAGGAAGGCATCCTTATTAAAGCAGCACACTTACATGCATCCCTTTGAAAGGATTTAATGCAAACAAGTCTAAAATAATTGAAGGGGAGACATTTTCTGACTGTTCTCAGAAGAGCTTAGTGAAGAAGAGGATAGCAGGAAAGAATTACTTTATTATATTGATTTCCTGAGGAAAAAGGAAAAAAAATCAAAGTAAGGTAGGTCAAACAAACCAATTCTCTTTTGTAAAAATCAATGAAAGCATGCAGAACATGAGTGAATTTACATGTAAAGAAGGGTTTGCAACCATAGTGCAAAACAAGATCTGCACATCATTACTCTAATAAGGCAGGTAATACAAGAGTCTAGCTTGGGTCATTACTGCACCACGCTATTTAAAAATAACTCAAAGTGTAATGTGTGTGCATTTTTACTAATTTAATCAAGCAATTAATCTGAAATGACTGATTATACATTACAGCCCACTAACATATGTTGAATCTTAGCATATGACAGATCTGTAGCTACTTTAAACACATCTACCTAAAGCTGCAAATCTGCTCTATGTGAAGCTGCAAAGCTGTCTAAACTTCTACCCAAGTCATATATTCATAACTCACTGCACTCCAGTGTCCCCTCCAGGAGGTGGCTGGGTGACTTCTATCTGTCCAACTGCTTCTGCAAGACCTTGAAAGATCTTGTGCTGGAGAAATATGTCTGTCAGCTCCCAGCCAGTACTGGCTTCAGCAGCTGTTTACTGTAATAGCATGGAGCTGTTCATGAAAGGAAATAGTTTTGTTATTGGAAAATTGTGCTGTTGTACATCTGTGAGAAATAAAGACATGCAATGGGTAAATAAATACATTAGAGTGAACCCAAACAAACAAAAATGAAAGTCTTTAACAGCTTAAAGTATTTTTCTTAAGTATACCATCTGTCTCCAAGTATCAATTATATAAAATCAAGAAGATGGATATAAATACACAATAAATTGTGGGCTGCTTAAGTACACATTTGTTTAATAAAAAATGTATTGCATCACAGCATAACTTTAATTCTGACCTTAAATAAATACTGTTAGAGGAGACATTTCACATTCTAACCATAACAATAATAACTACTTCTGGAAAAGAAAACCATTAAGAATTATTTATTTACACATTAATGACATTTACTGACAAGCATCAAATAAAAGTCTACATATATACATTTTGTTAGATTAAGTGGGAAAATACTTTAGTAATATATCTGGCATAACTGAGAGAATTCATAGCAATTAAAAGTCCTTTAAAATTCTACAGCATGTTAGTATATTAAACTATTAAAAATGCCTGAAATAGTATCCATTAACATGTTGATATAAGGAATCCTCAGTACATTGCCCAGGGTCAAGACTGTAGCATTATCATGAAATTTATATTTGGATGAAAGTGTGTTTATTAGGGGGCTAGTATTAAAAAGCTTGATTTTTAAGCTAGATTTTAAGGTTTGGGTTTGTTTTTCTCATAGAAACTTCTACAGAGTAAAGTAAACTGTTAAACTCACAGAGGGGAAGGTGCAGATCAGCTCAGCTGGGCTCTCTACAGCCAGAGTCAGAGCATGATTTAATGGCACTGCAGCACACTGCCCCTTCACAGTCTCCTTTCAGGAGCACTCATGGTCCTGCTATGAACATCTTTGCAGAAGGCAGCACCCACAGAAGAGTTTGCATATATTTACCTATATTTGGTACTCTGCCCTGCCCTCACTACAATTCTCCATACAGCTCAGAGAGAAATTCATAAAATTGAACCCAAATGAGATTACATTGATAATACAGTGCTCCTTTGGAGACCACCTTTTAGAACAAGGTACAATACTGCAAATCTCCAAGCTGAGCAGGTGTGATAATGAATTCAAGAGCTGAGAATGTGTCACTGTGAATTCAGTTGTTCTCAAAGCTTAATACGTGCAGGTTGCAATTTGATGATGCTTTATGCAATTGCAGGGTTGTTACTGTCAGAAACAATCTCTTTGCTTTGCATATTTTCACATTTTTGTGAGCTGCCTAGATTCTATCTTCTGCAATTGGCATAGAGATTTACCAATTTATTTTATTTTTCAAGATGAGTAGCCTTGCAAAGGATCTGAAAAGGTCCCAGCATGCAAAATTTGGGAAAATTCTGGGGCATAATGATATTCATGAGGATTCAGATTCCACATTCATCTGACCTTGACAGTTGAAATGAGGCCAGAGGATCTCAAAGACCAAGCTCCATGGGTCAGAAAGCTCCAGAAGCAGAGCAGAGAGAAAACTGCACACTCTTGGTTTACCAACCAATATTCTGACATTGGATGGAGAGGTTCCTAATCAAGAAAAACCAATATAAATAGCCTGGCAGAAGCCAGCATGGCTTTTATGGCTCCAAGATAAAAGGGGAAGCAAACATTTCTGCTGATCCCCTGTCCATACAGGCTGTGGAGAAGGCAGGTGTCTGAAGGGAGGGCAGCAAGACCACTCTGCAATGGATCACTGGACAGCACTGCTTGAGACACTGCCCACCCACCCACAGGCTATGAGTTCATGGTAGGACAGGGGCAGGCAAGGAGTAGAGGACTTCTGCCTCTTCTCATTGCCTGAGTAAGCCATTATGAGCTCCTCTGATCAGCAGAGGACAACTCAAGACCTGCTCTCACCTACCCATGGCTGCTGGGCTAGAGCTTGCTCACGGCTGAGATGCAAATGGACGCATCTCATCATTCCTGCACCCACTGCAGCAAGGCTGCTGCCAGCCTCATCTGGCTCTCCCCGCTGGCACCCCTGCTCCTCTGACTCCAGGGACTGGCAATCACCACTGGCTTTAAAGCAGTGAGAGTCTGAGCTCTGCAGTGCAGGTTGCTCACAAAGCCTTTCTCCAGCTGTCCAATTGCTTGGACCAGGTCTGCTCTGTGTGACTGCATGGCTTTGCAAGCTTTCACTGGTTTTACCTTTTATCGGAGAAACTCACTTTTAACTTACGGAAAAAAAAATTTAACAAACACTTTTAATTTCTTGAAAAACAAATTCCCATGCAGTGTTTCTCAATTAAAGAATAAATAAAATCTACTACAGTAAAAGCTATGACTTATATGTTGTTATTTTTCTATTAATATTTCTGTCATTAAAGTGATTGTATTTAATTTTATGTAAAGTCTTGAAACTAAAAAAAAAAAAAACCCATGTACTCCTCCTACATGCTACTTAAATAGTTAAGCACCTTTTAAGTGAGCTTTTACATTGCCAACTGGACTTTGATATTGTATTTTGTATATTATATAACTAACAGATAGATATGGACTTCATTTGCTGATCCACAAGCCCTGTTGATGTCACTAGGAATGACACAAGCATACCCTCTAGAAAGTGGCCAATGCCCAGTGTTTGAATTGTTGAAACAACAGTTGAAATTAAAAGTAATTATCTTGAAGTTGTTCAAACTTTAACAGGGAGATTTGTGAAGTAGAATCCTTCTTTAAGATATTTGCATTATCAAACTCACTCCACAATTTGTTTTATGTCACATGCCTATCTGCAGAAAATGCAGGACTTAATTAGTTGTATCTAGATTGTGAGTAGAAAAAAAGCCAGGGTATTTCCCTTTACTTAAGGGGTGGCATGAACCAGCTAAAGGAGTATTAAATAACCTGGGTAAAGCCAGGTTATTTCCTTTTACTTAAGAGGTGGCATGAACCACAAAAAACAAACATACAAAAAAAAAAAAAAAAAAACACAACAACAACAACAAAAAACAAACAAACAAACAAACAAACAAAACTAAGAAAAACCCCCACATTGATCATTGATTCTTAGGTTCACAGGCCAGACCAAACTGTACTAAGAGATCCAGCCAAAATATCATACTCTAAATTTGAATCTAAAAAAAAGTGCATTGCAGGAAATGAGTAAAGATAGTGGTTTATAATAAGAAAAATGAGTACAGATAATAGTTTTGTAACCTTAACTGCAGTTATTGCTGCTTATGTGACTGCAATTGCAATTCTTAACAACTTCTGGATACTGCCTATAACCCTGATATTTAAATAAGTGCCACATCTCTGAATTTAATGGATGTCATATAATACAACAGAAGATTATATTAGCTGAGTATCTTGACTGCCACATGCACACTCTGCACAGTATTTGCTGAAAATGAAAACATCTTGTTACATATTTCCCCCAAGTACAGCTGGCAATGTCCCCTCCTGCGACAGCTGAGTCCCAGAGGCTTTGTGAAACAACAGGTTTTGTTTGCTTGCAGTCATATTTTCATGTGATAAAAGCCTTCTTTGCATTATGAAATCGTAATGATCTATAAATTTCAATATAAATTCAGCTGAACTTTGCAGGAAGCCAAGGTGGAGTGAATTCAGGGCATGCTGCACTTCTAAGGCAAAGGGTTCATGGACCACATACCAAACGGATCCAAGGATGGATAAGTTTAAAAGTGAAACAAGATTCTGTCTTTGAAAGATTTTTTAAACCTAGACTTTGAAAGCAAAGCATTTCTGAAAATCTTCAGATACACAGTTTTCAAAAGTCTAAGGTTTGCTTTTGAAAACAACTTAGAAAAAGAAGCCAAAAATTAGGTATACTTTTAAAGTTTGTCTTACCGCTTTTGTGATACAAAAAAAAAACCAATTTCCAGGCTTTTCCAGTGATATATTATTTAGGTAAGATCAACAGTTAGTATTACAGAAAAAAATTTCAGAACATATAAATTCCATTTAAAAGCAATAAATAATGGGTGTTGGTTTTTTTTTTTTTTTTCCTGAACTAAAATTTTGTGTTTAACCTGGTTTTAAAAATGCTTGATCTGTGCTCTTTTCTGGAGGAAAAAATCCTAATATATGTAGCAGCAAGGTTAAAATCACATTTTTTTAAATCCATTAACTGTGTCTTCCTGACAGCAAAGTTAAAGGAATGTCTAAAAAATTCCAGCTTTAACAGCAGTTGAGACAACTCACCATTTCTCAGGAGGCACTCAGCAGTGTGCAGGATTGGGCCCACATGCCTGGGTTTACTGGGAAAATTATGAAAGCCACACATTCCTGAAATGTTGGCTTCTGCTTCCTTTCCTTCTTGCTCTTTCCCCTAAGTTTTTTATCTAAATTTTTTGAAGTTTATGTGACTTCTCTTGTGCTGATTCTTTCAAAGTTGTTTTTCAGATGATAGAGAAGTATAACAGGATTGAGAAATTTCATAAAAAAAGAAGTTAGGATTTTCTATTTTAAGATGTTAAACACATCCCTCTTTTTGAAAAAAGAGCCTAATGAAAGTAAAATCAGTCCAGAAAGTCAATTTGGGAGTTACTTTCATATCTTTTTGACTCAAAATACATTTAAGATTTAGCTACCAAAAAAAAAAGGCTTGTTCCCTAGAAAGATTAAGAATTGTTCACCTCTCTTTGGTTAATTCAAGGGTTTTTTAAATGTGGTTAGCATCTAAATACACCTTATCAAACATTTCTTGCTCCACTGACAATTTTCTGACCTCCTAGTTGAATATCTGAGCCCCAACTTAGTTCATGGATGAGTAATCACAGCAGGTCCACAGCAGAACCTATGCTAGAACTACAAATATATCATCTGCAGCATTGTAAATCAAAGCCTCAAAGAGCATCGTTTAGCCTGAAGCTAAAATTGCTTGTTTATCAGATGGTGCCTAGCTTAGCATGGAGCAGTTCCTTGTAAATCTCAGGGACCTTTTACAGCATATACTTAAGCAAGCATATTGGCTCCTGGGAGACTTTCCTAGAGCTTTAATGACTGCAGACTGCTAAAAGAGCCAGGCCTTGGTTTAGTTAAGTGGTTACTTGTATAGCTTGGCTCCATTTTGTAAACTCCCAAAGATAAGGTGTCTGCTTTATCTGGGGAAAGAGCAGGCATTCGTTTCTTAGGGAATCTTTATATCCTAAGTGTTAATGTTCTTGTGGCTTTTGGTATTTTGACCTTTGTCTGCTCACTTTTGATTTATGGTGGGAGCAAATCTTTTCCCCCAAGCCCTTCCTATGTTTTATAGGTACTTTGAAAAGCACAGTGAAGCACTCACAGCACAGCTTTTAAAAGGCACTGTAAAGCCACACTATTCCTAAGTACATGGTACAGCTTGGGACACTCTAATGACAAGGAGGTAAGGCAACCACTCATTTTATTTCTGACTGTTGTTCACTAGATTATTTCCTCATAAAATGGGTGGTCACAAGTCCATGGAGCTCCTCCCAGTGCAAGCCAGGTCACAGTCCGGGCCAGCCAGCCCCTCTGTCTGGCTGGACAGCAGTGGCAGTGACAGAAAGGCAGCTGCTCCCTGGGGGAGGTGCTTGCCACAGTCATGAACTGGCTGGAATCACCACTGGTGTCCAGGCAGCTACTTCCTGATGGATAGTTGCATACACTTGATGTAATTTGCTAATTGTGGAGCTTGTTATCTGGGTCTCTCACTTTTTGATTTGAATTAATTAGAGTTCACCTCCATGCAGCCACCTGCTGTGCTGTCACACACAGCATACATTGGTACAACAAAAACAGGGAATTTTTTTAATAGGCTTATTCAAGCAAAATGTGCTCCCATTAGATGTGTGAAATGGCATCACTACAATGTCATAGACTAAAAAGAGGAGCATCATTTATTTCAGCCGACACAGTAACAGTGCAAGTGAGAGGAAAAAATGGTCCATTGCATTTATAGACAGAAGACCCAAGACATTTAAAATCTAATTTGACTTTACCAATTATTCAATATCTTTGAGTCTTGCTCACTTTTGTGTCTTCTCCCTTGATCCAAGTTAAAAGCAAGAAGGTCTGATTTTTTGTTGCTGCTAGCAGCATTGTTAACATTTCTAAGCCCATTTCTAAGACATTTTTGCTGGTCTTGTGTGTGCAAGCCTCCTGCAACACCACAAACTCATATTCCTTCAGGTAAGCACACTCCATGTATCATAGAACTGAAAATATACTCCCTTGCTGCATGTTTTCCAAACAGAACAAATCATTATAACACAGAGCTAAGGAAAAGCTAAATAACTTTAAAGGTTCACAGCAGCACTTGTCTTTTGAAAGGTGCTACTTTCAAACTACACTGAAGAACATGAGCTTCCTTTTCACTGGGTGTTTAACACTGGCAAAGGCACTTATTGTGATATGCAGTTGTATTTGTTTGCTTTCCTATATTTTAAGAACTATATGGAAAATAAAATCCTACTTGCTTGTACACAGCCCAAGTAAGTAGGCTTTTGTACAAAAGGTGTCAGGCCATCTGAAATACATCTGGAGTTATTTTTTTAGCACAGGATCAGAAATGGGTGACCTATTTACTCCATTACGTTGTAAAGATGGTTGAGCTGGCTTTGATCTCTTGTCTATACTGGGTTGCCAGAAGGTCAGGGGAAATTATTCACCTTGGCTGCTATGTCCTGTGGGCACATCACTCTTTCTCCTAAAACTCAATTTTTCGTCCCCATTCAGTACTGTTCACTGTTCTGCTGTGAGCTGGATGTTCAGTCAGAGAAATCCTCATGATGTTTCACAAAGAAACTTCTTCAAATCTGACATGCACTCTAAAGGTGATATAACATCAATACAGCTGATACGAGATATTGTTGATAGCTTCTGGGTGTTTTGGAAGACAAAAGAAAAATTAAACAGGAATAGAATTAAAATTATATCCAGATAGATGGATATTTAGAAATATCATGCAGCTCATGCTAATTTTGGTTTTGAAAATAATTCATAATGAACTGCTAGAGGGGTTTTAACACTATCCACAATATTACAGGAGACTTTCTGCAGCCTTATAGAAATGTATAATTTCCAGGAAATTGAACTAATCTTTGTAAGAATTTGTGGTTCTTTTACAAATGCATATTTTACAATAACAATACTTGGCATGGTTTGGTACTTCCTCAATTCAGAGCACTGTATTACTTGAATCTTTAATTCTATTTTATTTCTGTGATGAAAGTGTCTACTTTCTCATTTGGCGAATGGAGAAATTGAAACAGAGAATCAAATTTGGTTACCCAGGACCACAAAGGCTCCAGTTATGATGCAGTTAAACATTTGGGCTGCTACCTGTACCAGCAAGGGCTACTCTCAGGAAACTGAGTGCTGTGCCCCAGAAGCTGCAAATTTCATCCAGCACTTTGGGTAGAGGTTGCTGCCTCAGGCTGTACTTTAGGTATAATGTCTTGGCTTGCAATTATGGCTTTGGATGAATATGGGCACAGAGAAATGGCAACAAAGTCAAAATCAAAAATTAAGACTTCTCTCTTCCAGAAATAGCATCATTTTTTTCAAATGTTGCAGTACATCTCCCTTCAGTTTTTCTAGCTGAAACACATTCAAGAGATAACAACTGCCAACAAAAGAAAACCCCCAAAACAAACAAACAAACAACTAACAAAAACCCACCACCAGAGCATGCATGCAAGAGTGCACTACAGACTGGAGTTAGCAGGAAGGCAAATTGAAATAGTCAGTGGTAAAGGATACATTATATTTAAACTTTGACACCAAAGAGCTGCAGGAAGAGAAGGCTTCATTTAGTATACACTGTCCAGTTTTAGATGCTAATTGTTTCAGACAGATTAAGGAAAACAGGTCCATTCAAGGTAAAAAGAAGGCATTTGAGATTTTCAGTCACTGCTCCTACAGTTGGAATTTGTATTTGATCACTGCCCTCTCTTTTTTGCTTTGAATCTTGTCCCTGTGTCAGACTCCCAGGTGTGTAGCATCATCGGACTTTGTCACTTGGATTCTGTTTAGATTTCAGGTCCAAAGTCTGGGTCTAAACCTTTATTCCGTACAATACAAAGTATAAAATGTGCAAAAAAAAAAAACCTCACAGAAAGTAAGTTTTCCAAACAAAATATTCATCAGAGAAAGAATCATATCCAGCAAAGGCCTAATCTCCTAATTCCTGTGAGCAGAAGGGGATAATCCTGGGCCCATTGAAGTTGAGTGAAAAAACTCCACGGGGCCAATTTGCCTTGAGAGATGTTCATTTCTGTGTGGTTGTATTCTTAAGGCCATCCATTACTTCAAAACATGTTGAAAATCAATATTTTTGTAACTATATAGAACTTATTGGGTTGGTGTTATTAAGAACTGGAACTTCAAGGCACACAATTTTAAAATAGACAAATGGTGCTAATTTTACACAGTGAGGATAATGAATCATATTCCTACACGGAGTAATCGTTTCTCCAGCTCAAAAACCTCCTTGGTGAAATCTGAAAGTAGCTCTGGAAGGTTCACAGGTCAAATAAATATTCAACTCAGTGCTACAATAGTAGGCTAAATTTATCAATACATCCATACTAAAATATACATCCTAAAATTAGGTTGCCCAGTAATCTCACCCTGCATTGAGGAATCACAAGGACAGGTTCAAATTCAGAAAAACCAGGCAAGTCACAATGTTCCAGCTTTATGTAGCTACAGAAATATTTCTAAATTGAAAAAAATCTGAATTCAGAAGTGTTTATTGGGGGAGATCATTTCAAAAATGGTCATGTTGCACAGCTGGTAGCTGTGGGACATCAAAGCATGCCCACATACAGATATAATTTTTTTTCAGTCTGAGTAGTAGGTTGTTGTCATACACTTCACAGGGCAAAAATTTTAACGTGGATTTTCCAGAGAGTAATGTTTTTAACAGCCTTTACTGCGGTGTTTCAAGCATTTGAACCATCTCACAAGTAATAAGTTTATTAGTCACAAGCACAAGTTTATGTGTTACTGGTTTTGGAGAAGATGTGACAGCATCAAAATTCAGGTAGGGAATGGAGGGCCAAGCAAGGGAGGCTGCTTTGTTTTTAAGGTGAGCTGGGGAGTACTGGGGTTGTTTCTGCCCACCTAGAGGCTTCAAAGACAACTCTGCTGTTTAGACAAAAAAGTCTTTCAGTGACAGACACACAGTGCCCATGTATGCTTATAGAGCATGTCATAATTATGGCTGTTAAAATAATATCACTGGAAAATGTTTTAGTGATTTTTTTTTTCTCCTGTTGATTAGCTTTAGGGGAAGACAAACCTTCTCTAAAACAAGAAACCTGTAAAACTGTGCTTTGATAGGTCAGTGCTCCTTCACTGCTTTAGCAAAACCCCAGAGTGGAGCTTGGCAAGATGCAGTGAGAGGGGCTGGAACAGCCTTCCACAGGGTCCCTGCCACCGGCACCGCAGTGAAGCCACTGCTGCTGCTGCATGGGGAAATAGAAAAGCCAAACACATCGTTCCCTTCTTCTCCCATCGTTAGAAAATTGAGAACTTGTTGCAGAGAAAAAACAGTGGTTTTTGTCAAGCTCACAGCATCTGGTGAGACTGCACATCGTTCAACATTTTCTTACTTATGGAGGGTGGGAAAAGTGAGATCCTACCTTACACTGAGGTAGGATCACTGCCCCAGGGTGAAGGAGGTGGCAAAAACACTCACTAATGCATTTACCTGTCTCTGAAATTCTCCTTAGGAAAAAAAGGAGCTTGAGCTTGTAAGATTTGCCATTTCCCTTCTGTCCATTAGGACAAGTAACTTCAAGCTAATTCTTTCTTCCTCCATGTTTCCAGTCAGGTCAGACTCATTAGTGCCACCAAGGCACCAGCAGTAGGGTAGGTGCTTGCATTTGCTGCTAGTTATTTATTTACGTTTACATTGATCTGTAAATACATCCGGGAGCACTTGTACCATCTGCTGCACATTTGTCAGCCACTGAATGGAAGGTGGACATCTGGGGATGCCACTGGGTTTTGTTGATTTTCCCCCATTAGATCTACTGTTTCCTTTTTAAACATGATGTGAGCAAAGACCCTGGCTGACTGTACTGAAAAGGCAGATATGTGAGTGTGACATCACCTCCAAATCCACCAAATCTGAGTTTTCTCCCAAGCTTTCTTCCACTTTGCACAGCTCACTGTATTGAAAGAACATGAAATGCAAAAAGATCTATCAGACTTTTCCTCTGCAGCATGAACAGCAATATTGAATAACATAACAGACAAACTGAAGTACATCCTATGTGTCCAGGACATCACAAAACTCCAGATTTGCGGGGTGGAGGGATAGGGTTTAATAAAACCACATAATTTAATGTGTTCCTCTAAACTCTGCTTCGACAGCCATTGCACACCCATGGACACAGGTGGGGGACACCAAAACTGCTTGCCTGGTTTCCAGAACCAGAGCCAGAATATGAATAAATACTCTTCCAAAAAATCCCCTTTTTGTCACAAGTGATTGGGTCTTATCTCCCCTTTTACCTGTGTCTCTATTGTCTTACAAATACACAAGTATGGTCTTCAGAATCACTGACACAGTACTTTCTAATTTTTATGTTTAAACCCTGACTTTTGTGACACCAATAAAATCACGATAGATTGATTTTAACATAAAAACTTTAGCTTATTTGGAGCATATTTTGATTTATGTTTTCAAGATAAGCCTTGTAATCTGACAACTAAAATTCAGAGATAATTATCTGATTCCTTCTACCAGCATGCAAAGAAAAAAACCCACATTGTTACAATGAGAAGGAAAATAATCACTCCCAGCTTGCAGCATTTTCTGCTTCGAAGAAGCTTTTTACATCCTGCTAAACTGAAGTGGGAAGTGCTGCCACAAGGATTTCCCTGTGCTAGGAGAGGTGAGCACAGGCACGAAGCAAAGCTGTCGAGGCATGCTCTGATGTGCAGTGTCCCTAGTTCTTAGGGCACATGGCCTTCACCCACCAAAAACATGGTTTGTTGGGGCTAAAACAAACTGATTGCAGCTTCTAAACATAGCTATTGCTGGGCCTGATCATAAACATTCAAGTCTGTGGGAGCTGAAAAGTTACCTGGCTGATAGTAGGTTTGTAGAGCACACACGCACACCCATTTCTCACATTTTCCAAGAGGTTCACCATATGCCACCCTACTTAGAGATTCTGATGTTATGTTTTTTAAAACCCTTTATACCCTACAAGTCATAGCTTGTGTCCTATAAACTTTGCTAGCCACAACAGGTTCATAGATTAATATAGGCACTGTTCTTGAGCCAGTTGTTACTCCACTTGCTGCGCTCTCTAAATACATTGCAATAGTTGGGAAGGTGCCAGGGAGTCACTGTGAGAACTGTTACAATTCTCCAGGAGAAAGGGAGGGAAGACCTGTTTGCCACTTTCCATTGGCTGCCAGCTACAGCTCCTGCTGCTGCCAGGAAAATGAACTTGTTCCAGACTGATTGCAAATTACTCCAACATGGTAAATGCTATTGAATTCAGTTTTCTTTCAGTATTGCCTCTTTCATTTCATCTAGAGCAAATTATCAATATTAGAAAACTTAGAGTTGCAACCAGTTCCTAAGAAATCAGAGAATAGCTTTTTTTTTTGATGCTTTTGTAACAGGACTTCAGATATTTACCTTCAAATTCTACTTTTCTATTTTCTACATGCAAGTTTTCTCATCATTTTTCCATGTTCAACCTTGCTGACCGCAGGATGCTGGTAGAGACGAGATATACGTTTCACCCTGATGTTGTAAATGAAATGAAAATAAATACTGCTTATCACTTGCTCTCGGTCTATTTTCTCTCTCATTCTGTTTCTCCTCAGTGTAATACAGCATTACAGCCTCTTCTGCCTCTGTGGGAGTCATGAACCAAATTTCCAGTCTGAAATGGCCCTGAATTCCAAATTCATCTTCTATGCGCACTACAGTTAGGAGAAGAGCACTTGTATAATCTTCCATCAGTGTTTGTATGTAATATACTTGTACCAAAAGAAATTAATCACTTCTCTGTTCATAGATTATGTTCAGTAGCACCTAGGGTGGGGAAACCCTACGTTAGCTAATTCAATGTTTTCATAGGGGTCAAGGTTAGAGAAAGAGGTCATAGTATAAATCCAAAATACTCAATACTACAGGTAGTTTAAAGGAGATGCTTGATTGGAGGTACCGATATGTTAACTTGGGGCTTTAATTTTTTTATTTTCTATTTGAATTGCAAAATAAAAATATAGTAATGGGGTTTTGTTGATAACAGTTTCAAAAATGACAGAGAATGGAATTTTCTTCATTGCTCGAGGCACAATGAGCAGTCCATTCTTTTGCTTGACCTCTGTATATCTGGAGAATATGCAAACATATTGAAACTTTGTTGTGTTCTACAGTGGGGGAATGAAGTGCATCGATTGCTTGCGATTATTAGCTAGAGTGGGATAAGCCTTCTCCTTATTATGCAGATTAGTGAAGCTCTCAGTTCCAACATATTGTACAGATGCAGGAGAGCAGCTGCTCTTACAGATGGCAAGTACACAGCTCCATTAGTATGTATCTATTGTCTGCTCTCAGCTTGCTCAGAGGATGGAGAGGATGGGTAAAGAGTAATTGTCACACAGTGAAATGTAAAGGAGAACACACACTCTTAAAAATCCATACCCAAGAGACTATTTACACAGCAGGGCAGACAGCAATCAAAATAAAAGTCTACCCCAAATAAGGACTTTCATATGTCACAATTAAGCTTCTCTAGTTTTAAAATATACTAACCATTAAAACGAAAGAATGGAATTCAAATTTGACAACTAACTTGTATTAATAAAAAGAGATGCTGGAAATTCATTGAGAATTTCCTCATGTATTTGGCCCATCCAAAGCTTTCTTTAACAAAACCTCCCCTGTCAAAAAACACCTCACTACTCCAAAGACACATCCTCACTTACTCTGCATAACAGAAAAGACAGAAAAGCATAACTAGGCTTCATTTATTAAACTTTTCACCATGAGAATATAGCATTTCATGCAATTTTTTGCATTAATGAGAGCTGAAACAGCTAAATTTGGGTTCGTATAGACAGCATTGATTGTGCATCTGTATCAATTATTCTTTGCAAAAATGCTAAACAGAACATTAGTTAACCATGTGGTAATTTTTAATGTGGTGAACAATTCCTGAGAAAAGATATAGCTACAGCCTGACTGCTGAAAATAGAGTCTAGCGACAAACAATTATTTATAACACAATCTGTGGTTGGATGAACAAATTATGGATGTACCAGCAGATTTTATGATATACTTAACATACAGTTTATTCTTATTTAGTGCAGAGATGACATACAGTGGGAAAGGGTTGTAAGGTACAAACGAAGGTGGTGTTAAAGCCTAAGTTACAGTCTCATTCCAATCTGAAAGTCTGGGAAGCCAAAGATGCCTAACCAAGTGCCACGGAAAGAACATATATAAAAAGAGATGAACAAGCCATCAGGTCCATATAACATCTGGGAGGCACTTGTCCTTACTGACAAGCCTTTCACCCAAGGCAATCTCAGAAGATGACTTTTCTATGAGCAAAGTGGAATAGACCCATTCTTGTGACGGGCCCTGGGGACCAGCAGCACAGTGACTGGGCTACGTGGTGCCCTGCTTGCCCTTCAGCACAGGGTCTGGGGTCCTCTGTGTTCAGGGAGAAATTATCTGGTTTATTCTGAGCATTAGATCTTATAAGGAAAAGAATAAAGGGTAAGACCAAAGTACCATTAGCTTTTTTTTTTTCCCCTAAGGTGGTAGAATTAGTTATTACATTTCATTTGGTTTGGAAACCTGCAGTCTTCATCCAGCTGCTGAGTGAAGATGCATTTGCTTGCATCCTTCATCTGAACTTCATCCAGAAAAAGACTTTGCAAAAACATTGAACAAGGATTCAATTTTTAAAACATAGCTGAATTATGACAATGATGTAAAAATATAAGCATAAGACATGAAAATTATAGGAGAAGTAGACTGCTTTGGGCTGGCCAAGAGGAGAATATTCTTCTCCCAGAAAACCAGAAAGCAGTAGAATTTAATTCTCTTAGCTGTTTGTGGGTTTTTATGTGAATATAAGTGGTATCAGGCAATCCAGACAGACATCTGTTCTTCTAAGCCTGATCCCACCTAACTGCACATTCAGGGAAGGCTGTTCTACTTGCCTTGAGGCCTAACTTCTTAACTAGCTGTAATTTTACTTAAGAAAGGTTTTGGATGACAAGATGAAAATTCTCAAGAAGTTGCATGACAGACCTTTCCTTCTCACAGCAATGATTTTAATTTCTACCTCATAAGAGAGAGTATCCATGCTAGGAAACTAGAATGGCTTTCCTGCTCTATTTGCTCACAGACAATCCAAAGGAAAAGCTGAGGTATGTTGAAAGTATGTCCAGGCACTCAATCTTGTGCACTCTAGGTCTAAAACAAATTAAAGCAGTTTTAAGCCTCTGGGCAAGGCTGATCTGCAGAGCGCAGATGCTCAGGTCTCTTCAGACCAGGAGCTGTGTGAACATCACTATGGCAGGCAGCGTATTAGGCAGTCCCTACAAGAAGCTCCAGGGTCCTGAGATCTATAGATTAGCAGTACATTCAAATTAATCTTGTATCTGGTCTCACAGATTAAATGGATACACTTGAAGGATTTTGTTTTGAATGAGTCTTACAGGATTTCGGCTTAGATGAGAGCAGAATTTTTACTTTCCTCCCTAGTGCATCCTGTGCATCTGAGTTCACAGCACATGACTCGGTCTGAGGACAGCCGTGCAATCTCATCAGTCCCCCTAAAGTCCCCTAAAGCCATTGTTTCTATGTTAATCCAGTCAAAAATAAATTCCCCGGTATCAAGAATTCTCATTTTGTTCCCACAGTTTTTCTTTTTTTTTTAATCAGGAATGATAAAATACACAAAGACAATATAATCATTATATAAAGATAAGACAATGTTTGGGAAGTTAAATCTACAGTGGGCTACTTGGCTCCAAATGCTTCCTAGGCCATTTATTTTCCTCTTCCTCTTTTTTTTTTTTTTTTTTTTTAATCTTTGCTGGACTGTATTTTTCATGTTAATAGTATCTGAAATTCTGTACTTTCTTCACAGCATATAAGTATAAATTCTACTACAAAGTTCTGAGACCATTACTTAATACAAAGAGAACTTTCTCCTCTGACACTTATCTATTTGATAATTTATGTATAACAACAGGTATATATCACCTAAAATACACAACAGCAATGCACTTGAAATTGTTCATTTATTTGAGGGTTTTCTAAAGTTATTTGAGATTAAGACAATTTTGTTGAAATACATTATGCCTCAAGATATTTTAATTGAACTCAAGATTAAATCTTCCAATTACTTCAATATGAAACAACTGAGAAAGACAGAGATCTGTATTTGTTCTGAATTTAGAGGGCTTTAATTCAACCCCTCTCTAATCTTAACAACCAGAACCATTCCCTAATTTCATCTTATGTAGCTGGGTTGAGGTTTTCATTTCAATATTCTACAGCCAATACACCAGAGTCCATACCCACATCATGACATCTACATTCACAAATCTCTAGTATTTATGGTCCAGATAGTAATTTTTAAGAACCAGGCAAGCATAGAAGGAGAGAGTCATTTTCATCAGCACAGCACAAAAGGAGTAGCAGAATGCCTGCAAAGCTCCCCATACCAAACCTGCTAAACACAAGGCAAAGTACTAGCAGAACTGGTTGTTATGGCTCCAGGAAAACAAAACTATTTTTCATGGATTCTATTGTTCTAAGACTGTAGAACATGTGTTTTGAACACAAATGACTACTACTACAAATCTCTGGGGGATTTTTTTTTATCCATTATCTTGCCAAAAGCAATAATGACCTAGACCCTTACTATTATCTTATCAAGGAGGTGGGGTAACAGGCAGCCAATGAACAAATTGTGCAAAACAGGAGAGGTAGACATCTTTTACCAAATCTCAACCCAGTGCTTTGAAATGACAGCTTGTGATAAAGTGTTCTCTGTTGTTTAAAAAAAAAATCTAATAAAATGGAAGTCTTATAAAGTCATAGATCTTGAAAATGAAATCCATAAATAGCTTGACATACATTTTAATAATAGCGTTAAAACAACACACTTTCTCACTTTATGTATGCAATAGTCAAAATCTCATTCAAGAGACTATTCAAACAAAACCAGACAAATCCACTTTACATTCCTATTTGTAAAACCAGGATATGCACAACCAACCTTCCAAGGCCTACAGCTTTCCAGAGACCTTAATGTTTAAAAGCCATACATGAAGTAAAATCTGAAGACAAGAAGTTCAAGCTTCCTGAATTGACCATGCTGGATATTAAGTGTTTTATGTGTCTCCTACAACAAACAAACAAACAAAAATGATCAGGACTGCATTTCATTACGAGGTGGTTGGACTGGAGGATCCCCAGAGGTCCTTCCAACCTTAATGATTCTGTGATTCTGTTTTTATAAAAACTAAACCAAAGAACTGTTAAACTAAGTTTTGATATGGGAAGTTGTGCAATACAGATGTTCATTATTTCCAGTGTCACATGCAGCTTCTATGCTGTACTGAGCTCATTGGATGAGCTTTACAGACATTTGTGCTTCATAATGCAAGAGTATAAAGTCTTCAAGAGAAAGATTGCAATGGACTGTTTTTCCATTGAACTACTTTTTACAATAGAAGCATATTTAATATGGAAAATGTTGACTATTTTCAGACAATAATCATTCTTTCAGAGCTTATTGTAGCCTGTTACATTCAGTCAATTAAAGTTTCTGCTCAAGGATTTTCAAACACATCCATCTAGCACAGATATTCACTGTCACAAGTATCAGTAATTCAGGGTTCACAGGAAGATGGCAATCTGACCTACATAGTAAACTCATCCATTTCTGGCACGGTTAGTAGAGCTAACTACAAGTACTTTTCTCATACTTCAAATGATTTTATGAATTGCAGAGTTTTTCCTTTTTCATACCAGAGTAAATGTCTCAAATTCCTTTTTGAAATAAGACAAAAAATTCCCTGCACTTTTCTATAACCTTGTTATAGAAGGTAACAAGGTTATAGAGACCTTTTTTTCTAGAAGGTTTCTAGAATCACCAAAGGATTCACAAGAGATCGTTTAGAAGACAAAAGATGGTTTAGAAAATCATGTGAGGACAAAAATCTTATATTATTATATATGTTTTAGAATATATATTTTCTAGACTCCTCACTAACCCAAAAATAACTTCCTGGGGTTATGTGTGATGAAGAGAATGTGTCCTTTCAAAGCATCTCAGAAAAGGTTTAATCAGAATTGACCTGAAAGAACAAGACCTCATAACACAGGTATAATATTCCAGCACAGGCCTCTGCTGCTCCAGCTTTTAGCCGACCTGAACATCGAAGCAGACTTCTGTGTGCATTCTAAAACTCACTTCACATAATTTGAGGGATCTGGAAAGCAAAAGAATACACCTAACAGCTGGGCCAGATTATTTTACTGAAAATAAAACCTCCCACAGCTCTTCAAGCAATAGCCCTCATGTACCAAAACGTGGTGTATCATGCGTGATTTTCAGTGCAATGCTTCCATGCTGTATCAAATATACATTTTCACAACTCTTTCCCTAATGAGGTTAGTAAAATAATTTATGCAAAATAAATGAAAATACAGAAAGGTCAATCAGGGTACGTATACTACAGAAGGAGGTTGCAGGTTTTGTTTTCTTCCTCCAGACTAATGTTTAAATCTCTAGACATCAAGAATGCTTAGGAGAGAGATAACAGACAACAACAGAACTGAAGTTAAATGCCCTTAAGATTTCAAAACTCTGGTATATTAAACAAATTACTTTTGAGACATATCCTGTCTAAATAGAAGTTCAGATTTTTTTTAAATCTTTTACTCTGTCAGATGCCTTCAAATTTTCCATGTAAATTTTTAAAAAAAGCTGTAGATAATGAAACTTTTTTTCTTTATAAAAGAATAACTTAGCCTGAAACAGCCAAAACTTACTGAATTCAAATAATTTTGTGTTTAAATAGTAATATGTGTAATAGCATAATAGTCATAGCTGAAAAAAATCACAAATTAAATGAAGCATGTAAATACTCTGTAGCACACTTTACACCTTTATTCACCTTTTCTTTATGAAACTTATCAGAGAGACTTCTCTGTGGGAAACAAACTCTTCTAAAGCCTGAAAAGGTTCCTTTTTCAGTGTACCTCTATGATGGTTCAATGTTGCATCAACTAGAATTTCAAAATGTAAGTACTAACATGTATGACTCGAGCTGATAAGCATCAGAACACACCTTTTGGTTACAAAAGCTGGAAGTACAAAGCAATTCTCTCTCCATGTAAGTGAACCTTGAGTAGATAGACAAGCAGTAAAATATCCTCCTTAGGAGATGAAAAGTGGCCACAACTGCCTGGAACACTTAGCTGATATGTTTTCTTATCATTCTCACTGTTCCCTCTCCTCACTGTAAAATCAAAAGTGAAGAGAATTCTAAGTGAGGAAATAATTCTTTGAAGTCACATTTTTTTATTCTCAATTTGTTGTAAATATAAAAATATAGACTGTGCATGTCAGTAGAAAAACACTATGATTATAGGTTATATGTGTGTCCATAACCATTGCTTACTTAAAATATTGTAGGAAGTTTTTGATGTATTTAGGAGGACAGTTCTGTGGCTAAGACTTAGGGCTGGAGCTCATGAGGTAGAAAAGAAAACGAATCCTGCCTCAGTCACTTGTTCCACTTGCAGCTATGAAGGGGAAACATCTCTTTCCACCTTGTTTGTTTAGTTCTTACACTCAGGTGTAAGGTATTTTACTCAGGATGGGTATTTTCACCATTGCATTGTCCCATAATTCTCCTCTGAGGCCGCCATGTACTTTTCTACTGCAAATAAACAATGCAATATTGAACATCCATCATAACAAGTGGAGGTCATGTGTCCTTGTGCCTACCCTGATTCCCTTTTAGTCAGGTGAACTCTTGCAGGCTTGTGGTTCCCAAGCATCTGGCTGCCAAGCAGAAATCAAGACACCTTCACACAGCAGTGCTTGCCAACCTGCAGCACTGCTGAAGTCTGTGGCACCCTAGAAAGGGAGCTACTGAATAAGAGACTAGTCAGAAGAAAAAAAAAAGAGAAATGTAAGCATGTATGATCCCTGCATTTTTTGGGAGCCAAGAGTGGTCTCCACCAGGCACACTCAAGTTCGAGGAAGAGACGAGCTGGTGAGGAGGGGAAGGAGGCCCCAGACACCACCTGCTACCCAACCTTTGCATACATAGCTGTAATTCTGCTATTTTCCTATGTGCCATCTGCCCTCATCCAAGGCACGTCCCAAACAGAGTAATAGACAGCTCTTGGTCCAAGCCTACAAGCAGTGACCAGCCTTCTCCCAAATCCTGCATTTTCCTCTCTCTGAATAGGAGAGAGCACAAAACACTTCTTTCCCTCGTCTGTCAGCCAGTGCTGCAGCTTCTCAGCAGCCTGACATCTGAATCCTGCAAGAGAAGATGTGCCAGAAGAATGTTCTCTTTCCCAACTATTGTTTTTAAGACATCTCATCCTGTCAGCCACTGAAAGCTTGTCTTTTCCATTAACTTCAGAATATAAGTCCTACAATAATTTTGAGATACTCAAAGAAAACTCTGCACCATCATTCCCTGCTTCAAACTGTTGTAACATATATGGGGGTAGGGGTTCCAGGAGGCAGACTCTGTCTATAGCAGACAGTCCATCAACCTTATCTTGGTCCTGCATATGTTACTGACCAGGCAAATCAGGGATTGCTGACACTTGTTGATTTTACATCTGGATAAGGAGATATAGATACAAAATGATAAAGGAAGGAGAGATTAGAGAGAGAGAGAGAGAGAGAGAGAGAGAGAGAGAGAGAGAGAGAGAGAGAGAGATGGATGGCATGGCCCTTAACATAAGATTGTTTTCCTGCCTCCATCAGGACACTCCTCTACAGAGACAGCAGCACTTTCCTGAGCCTTCAGTCACAGGCATTTCTTCTCTTCTGGGCTTGATAATGAGTCCTCAATTCTGTTTTCATCAATGTGTCTTCTTCAGTCATGACCAAATTCCCATCAGTGTCCTGGCCATATTAGTGGGCACTGCAGTTGCCGCAGAAATACCCAGAGTAAAGCCATATCAGACCTTGATTGTCACTAACTCCTTACTGTAGAGGATTTCTGACCATTTTAGTGAAGAGAAAAAAATCCCCAAAATACTTACAAGATAATCAGCTCTCAACTAAGTCTCCTCTAACCTCTATATCACAGGAGTTCATCTCTCTTAGAGTTTAAGCTTGCAAGAATAAAGGACCACCTAAAATCTAGGGCCATTATCCTTCTATATAGTTTACTTTAAACACTTCCTGTAAATGAAGTGCTTCCTCTGCCTTTGGGTGTGCTTTGTCTGTTTCGTGTTTGCAATGAAAGTGGCACACCCAGCATCCCCAAAACCACCGTAGAAAAGTAGACCCATTAGAGAGTCAAAGGGGCTCCTTTTTTCTGTGTCATCCCCACATGTAAGAATGTCTACTCTCTCATCATATGCCATTGCATTGCTTCATGTCTATTCAGCAGGTCAAAAACAGCAGACACACAAATAATTCAGTATCCATTATTGTTTTATGTGCTTGTTTTCATAAGAGAGACAAAGTGGGGGAAAAGTTATTTGTAGTGAGAGCAACACTTTGACTAACATGATTGCTCAGCATGTATTCCTCCAATTAGAGTATTGGTGACCTTTATACAGGAGTTCCTAATTTAGAGATCTAGAAAACCACACCTAAAATATTAACTTTCACAATTTAGCTCTTGATACAAAGGACAGACACAGAACCCAACTGTGAGGTCAGTAACCCCCATGGTATCATTAGTGTCTTGAAATGACTGAAAAGAATTGATAATTTTGTGAGCATCATGCAAAAAGGAAGAATTCTGTTTGAATTACATAACAGATGTTTGCTAGGCTCCACAATGCAGCCTGCATACACAGTTATGCTAATTTGGCACTGTTTCCCTTCAAGTTAGCTCTGAGTCATTAGAGCACGCAGCTAGTAGGTCCTTCTGTCTAACTAATAATTGCCTATTATTGATATTAATTAACATTTTTTGGACCTTCCCTCAGCTTTGACCTAGTATCTGTTGGTAGTCTAATCACAGTGGCCTATTAAAAGTCAAAATACGGAGGCCTATAGCAGTCATGAGCCATTTATCAAAAAGCAAACAAGGCCAATTAAACAGGCAGTCAGACAGTTGTCTTGATTTGCCGCTGACTGTTTCTTGATCACCATTATAAATTGTTAATCGGGCAGAAAGAGCTAAGCAGTGCATCTGCAGGGGGTGGTTATTGCTCATTCCCTGCCTGGTGACAGGTGAGGGAGGCTAGTGATGGTCTTATTGATGTGAAATGCCCATCAGTTGGTAGTTATTGTTAAAGTTCATGATGCTACAGCTGATCCTTTCCTGCTGAGAGTCAATCAAATTAATTAGTGATAGAAATTTTTCTGTATTATTCTAATACAGAAATACAGAAGGAACATACTTTAATTTTGTTCTAGAGGCACTGGGGAAAAAATCTCCATGTATTATGGAGTGAGAGAATGAAAAAAAAAGGGGAAAAATCAACTATCGCTTCTTCTATTATTTTATAATAAGGGCTGCAGCTAAAGGTTTTTATAGCCACAGATCAAGAGATCATAATAGAAGCATATTGACAGATTTTTTCTGCAATACTCCAAGGAACTGTCTGTAGCAGGAAAATATATCAAAACCTTATCATCAGAGCTGAGATCTTCTCTGAAAAATCAATAAAGAGTTATACATGGTTTGAGTTTAAACAGTTCTCTGTAGTCATTTAAACATAGTGCATCTGTGCAGCTTTTTACCTCTGGAGACTGGTGTAGCCTAGCAACTGCAAGGCTTAAACCGATTAACTACAAATGAAGTACTGTACGCCTATCAAAGCAATTGCTCATGGCTGCCTTTGTTGCAGGGGCTGAGCTAATTGAACATGATACAGTATGAAGATAATTAACACCCATGAGTTTGTTAATTGCCTGTTAGCATTACAACACAGGCTCTGCATTTCTTTTTAACTTGTTCTTCAGCAGCACCTTCCTCCCTTAAAAGGGTGCAGGACTCATTTACTTAGCAATGATATCTTATAGTTTATTAACCCTTTTCAAAGGGAAAAAAAAAATAACCTGCACGTAATAATGAAGCAAATGTATGCTCTTGTCAAACACAAACTCCCACTTAGTCCAAGCAATTTACAGGGAGAAGAAATTTAGTTTACATAGGCTGTACAAAATATGTTTATTTTCAGGGCTAATTTATTTCAAGCAATTTAGTCATTATAAATGCTTTAAAATATCTTTTGTGGGCTGCTTTTATGACTCAGCTGCTCTGCCTTCTAAACTGAACGATAAATGTCTTTTAGGGTTGGAATATTAATTGAAGGCAGCATCTGGTCAGCAGCTGACCTCCCATACTTGTCTTTGTTGACTAACCAGTTAAAACTAACAGCTTATTGCTTTATTAACCAGCTTCTCCTTCCATCATGGAGGTGGAGGTTATAAGTTCTATTTCATTTATGTCAAAAGATAGTGCCAACTAATATAAAATAAAAGTGATTTCCACAATCTATTAATCTGAAATAGATTTAATCTGAACAAATTTCTTTTAAATTGTTTATTTTACTTGGAGAAGTGTTTCCTTTATTTTACTTTCTTTGGAATTTGTGAAGAATGCATATGAAAGCTCATAAAGACAATGTAATACATGCCATTAAATTATATAGGAAATTTCCTTATAAGGAGGTAATGCTTAAAGTGAAGCGACATACAAGAAAAATAGACAAAAATAGCAGTATTTGGTTGGCATAGGCAGGTACCCAATGTTTAAGTTCTATGTTTCCAACAACCTTGAGTGTAAATGCCTTCATTGTGTCACAGTTGTTTAGAGTAGATTTTCTTAAATGATCTTGGGTTTCTGAGCTGTTACTGTCATAGTCAATACTGGCAGAGAAGCCGTTCCCTTGAGGAACACTACTAGTGCCCAATTACAAGTTCCATCATCAATCATAAGTATTATTTATTCAGCAAAATGAATTGCTAATTAATAACTGATGAGCATTATGGCCTTGAAGTGTGTAACACTATTAATTACCTTGGCAATTGGGATTCTGCCGGTGTAGACTACCAAGCACATTTTCTCAACAATTAGTACGGCGAAATTACAAGGTGCATACCTGCTAAGATAACAAGGGTGCGATGATCTCTAAGGCTTTTAGAGAGCCTTGTAATGTCTGCAAAGAATAAACAAGATTACAGCCCTACTGCGCTGGACTGTGTCCTTAAAATTGTTTGGTGACAAAGAGAAAACTATTTTATACAGAGCGTTGACCGGAAGATTTGGCATCGCGTCCTGCAATGAATTTTGCTGTGTGGAAGCAATGTGGTAGCAGCATGCTCAGGGCAGTGCTGCTGCCTTGTGCCTGGTACCCCGTGGCTGCTTGGCTGGTGCAGCATGCTGTGATTAGTACACTGACCTGTGACTTTAGACCTCCAGCAACTGCTACCTACATGGTCTCATAGTGCTTACACATTAGCATCACTGCAAAACTGAATATTTAATGAGAAAAGAAGAACACAATCTACAAAAAGAGTAGCCTTTTTCTGGTGACTTCAATATTCAGAATGCTGACATTAATGTTGCTCTACAGGCTGATGATTTACTCGCAGTCTTCCTTTCAGACATCATCTGCTTTCTCTTCTGCTCCTGTGCCACCTTGAATTTTGAGTGTAAATTCCTTGGAGCAGAGCCTGGTGTTATATCTGTCTGTAAAGTATCCAGAATATCTACAGAGCTGTATGAACAACTTGAATATTACCCAATAAACTGCAAGGCAAAGATCAGCGCCTGCCACAACGCCAAGATTTAGGTTTTGATTGTCAATAAAATATAACCTATTGCAAGAGCTCAGCTAAGCTCCTAGATTATGTGATAGCTGTGCAGTGATAAAGACAAAAAATATTATTGTGGAACACAGAGGACGCTAATGTGGTGTACACACCACATACAAAATCACAAAATCCAGCTGCAACACAAAAGCAAAGCCTTATATGAAAGCCATCACATTTGCATCTGTTTTCTTAGAAGTGCTGTAAGAGCTTAGAGGATGCAAGAAACATGCTAGAGTCAATCTTTTCTGTACAGCTATGATAGCACACTGGTCACAGTCACAACTGTCATTTTATCTCTTTAGCCAAAGCTAAATTTTGCCTTTATCAAACAATAAAACCAACAGCGATTTTCGCACCATGCAGCAAGGAGATATCCCCTCCCATCAAGAGGGGGATGTTTGTTGAGGCTATCCAGCATGGAGCTGGCAATGTACACTTATAATGCCCAGGTCGTTTGCTTTGTTGGAAATCTCTGTGTACTGGATGATTTGCAAATAGCAAAGCAAAAACCCACTAACTCAGCCTTGTTCATCACAATGGCTATATTTATGGGAAAGTCTTCCTAGATAGTATGTTCCTGATTTCTGTATGTGACTTCAAAAATAATAAATACACTGTTTCCTGAAAAAATAGACAACAATGATCATCCTGATATTCAGGATGAAGTATATATTCAGTATGAGAAATCTTGTCGTCCACAGGTGGCTTACACAGAGTCAATTTTATTTGGAAACATGGGATTTCTTTGCCTTTTCTTCCTTAACCAATGGTTTCTACTGAGTGTCAAGCTACTTTTTGTCTCTGTATTGGCTAGCTGTAAAAAAAAAACAAAATGCTTTTCTCTTTAAACAAAAATACATGAAAAGTAGAATTTGAAGAAAAAGTTTCTTGATCATGAAAACTTCTTTCATATGAAATAGAACGTGTTATACTCAGCTATTAATGCTATCAGTTTTCCTTTATTCCTACTAACTGTAAGGTTTGCTTTTATCCCTATTTCTTACTTTGAGAGGTAAAGGGAGGAGAATGCCCTATGCTTCAGAATATAATCATGACCTCACAAACCACCACCATTTCCAATTCAGCAATTTGGGAACCAATTGATTTGGAAAGACTTCGCTAAAGGAAAATTTTGATCATTGTATGTTCATTTTCTCCTGCTCTATTATGTAAAACCACCCAGGTAAAGAAGAGATGACTTTACTGATGGAGGATAATAACACAGCCTGTGCCAGGTTTTCTTCCCTCTACCCAGAACAGTTCTCCATCATTCTTTTGGCAGGCCCTATGCTGTCTGACACCTTGACATATCTGTTTTATCTGTCAGACATACCCTGTCTGACACACTGACTTCATCACAGCATACCATAAAAACAAAAGTCAGGAAGCAAAGCAGCTTTCACAATATTTGGCCAACTGGCTTCATTTGTTATAACATGGGATCTGGAGAGAGCAAGGGGACTTTGCTGTGATCTCCTGGGATGTCCCCTAAATCTGGTGCCACTGCTGGGGAGTTTGCTTAGCTGAGTCCTTAGCAGAGTCCTGATGCACACCATTTCTGCGCCTACAGGTCCTGAAGGGTCCTGAATTGGCCAGGACACACATCCTGAAGTGTCTATGTCATGAAGGAGATTAAAAGTATTCATGCATATGTGCATACACGCATAAAAATACATCTGTATGCATATATGTGTGTATGTGTGTGTGTATTTTGGAGTGAGACATCAGATTCTGGCTGCATGGAAGCAGCGGCTGCAGCGAGGCAGGAGCACGGCTCGGGGCAGGGGCGCACTCGGCGAAGGCTCTGGGGTAGGCACTGCAGGTGGAACGCCACAGGGAAAGCCCTAGCCTCGAGCAAGACAACAAAGCAGCTGCCACCAGTTAGCTGGGGAACCAAGGCTCGCTGTGCCAGCCACAGGAGCAGACACGCAGCCTTTTGCTCCTGAAACAGAGTGTGCGCCTTTGTAGGAACAAGCCCAGGAACGCACGAAGGAACTGCCACAGAGCTGGCTCAAGCAAAGCTGTCCTGAAGCCAAATCACACTAAAGCATCATTCTCTTTTCAGAAAACTATGTTTGAGCTGTGCCAGCAGGAACCCTTGAATTCATAACTTTGCTCAAGATACAAAATATTGTTACACATTTCAGATGATGACAAATATTTTTTTAACTCTTTTTTTAAATACTGTAGGAGTCTGAAAATAACATTTGCTAGAAAGTGCTGTACAACACTTGGGAAATATTACTTGAAAAGATAAGTGGTTTTGCTCTGTCTCTAGTTGTACTTCCTTCGGATAAAGGAAAATAATAATTTAAGATGTGGGCTACAGTATTTGTAAAGTATATTCCTGGAGATATCCATGTCTGGGAAAAAAGCCTGTGTTGAGTTTTGCATTTAATTTTGAGAAAATTCTGTAGACAGCTCGAAGGCTAGGAAGCATATAAAGTTCACAGTCAGAATTGCAGAATAAAAGATCCCATTTTAGAAACAGCATCCATCTCAAATACTAAGGCTCATAGAGCTTATAATGGGTTTCTTTCAATTCCTGGTCGGTGCAGCATGTGAACTAATCATGAGGTTTTGAGATTGATATCTGTTCCATATTTCAGAAAACATAAGATAGCAGATTTTCTATTCCCTGACTGAAGTTAAAATTGCTTCACACTAAAACCACTCATTTGTTCAATTTCTTCAAGCTGGTATTTGTCCTCCAGAGACATGTTCATCTCCAGAGAGTTCTTTTAAGAAGTTACCAAGGAAGTTAATGGAAGACCAAAGCTAATGGCACACTCCAGGGAAAAGAAACTGGAAAATTGTGTTCTAAAAAGCAGTGTGAGCTGTTTGAGACATGTGTTGCAGGAGCCTTCAGCTCCCCTGTATGACTAGCAAACACATTTCACTGTGAATTTTCATTCCCTTCTTAATCAGCTTTCTTCTTGCCAAATTCCTCCTCATTTTAAGCTATCTGCAGCAGCGTTTTCATCTGGGTTCAACAGTGCTCTACTTAGTGCTGTTTATTTTTAAACCAGGTATTTTTTGTAGCTTGTATTGCATAATATTATAGACAGTAGGGTAGTTTGCAGTACTAGTTTAATGTATGGGCTCAAAATTATAATTATTGACAAATAAAACCATAGAGCCAAATAGATTTTACAGAAGTTAGTTTCCCATTTCCATGTATGGTTTTTGTAACTCAGGATTTTGTATAAGATCATTGTGCTGAATTAAACATACTACATATTCCATGTGAGCAGCAATAAACCTAGACCAGAACACCTTTCTGAAAAGAAAATGTGATGCAACCAGCCTACAGTTTGCTAAGCCCTGTACTCTGTACTGAATTGCTGAAGAGAAAAATTAGGAGAATGTAAAGGTAATAATATGCAGTACTGGATAAACAAACAAAAAAAAAAAAGGTGAAGCTTATATTATAACTAAAACTCAGTGTTGAACAATAATATGTAATGGAGACAGTAATGGATTGAGTGACAAAAGAATCCAGAAGTCTAACAACTGAACAAAACAGTTACCAAAATAGAATCACTTTTCTAGGAAGAAGCTGGATAGAGGAGGGTGGGGAAAATATTTCATAGAAGAATATACAATCCTGAAGGGAAGAGAAATGAGATTTTACAAGGCTGTTTGAGCTTATGTCAAACACAAGAACAAGGGAGCATAAACTAAAGTTAAGGGAAGGGTCAGACCCTCAAGGAATTTAGTTAGAATTTCTTTAGATAGGGAGTAGTGAATATACAGAATAAAAGGCAAAGGGCAGCAATACAGGAAAAAAATGCCTCAAAACTATTTCAAATTGTTACAAAGCAGAGCCAGAACTCTGGAAACAGTAAGAAACATTACGGAGCAAAGAGAGGTAAACAGCTGGGTTTGCTTCCTTCAAGGTTTATTTTCTACTTTTGTCCCTCACAAATGCCAAGTGAGCGCTGCAGAAGCCCCACATGACAAAGAAATATGACATCTCATGACCAGCAGGACTTCTGGCTACCCTTTGTGTTTTTACTGAGTACTTGCTTATCTCACCTTTATGAAAGCTGAAGTCCTCATATTGCCATCAAGCTGCCAGCTATTTCCAAAGCCACCCAAAATCCTCAGATGTCTTCCATTTTTCAACACTGATTTTTGACATGTCCCTAAGTAATTTGTTTCCAGACAAGTCCTGACAATTTTGACAAACCTACAGCCTGTTCCTTCCTATTGTTTTTTCTGATCCACAAACATGTTCTTCCTGTTTACAGCCTGAAGTCACGGCAGACCCAGAAGATGCAAGTCATGCACAAAATGCAAACAGTGGCCTAACTTCTCAAAGATATCACCAAAGCAGGGAATGAAACTCAGGTTTCACTGCTCCCAGCAGGGGCTGGCCCACAGATTATTTGGGTTTATTCTTGCCACCCTTCAACCCAAGAAATTTAAGTTTTCCACAAAACTGAGGAGTTTCTTAGCAAAAGTGCAAAGTTCCTGCACTCAAAGCCCTCCTTCAATTAGGAACTCTCATAAAGGACAAGATGCCACCCTCAGCCCCTCTCCCAGGGAAGGTTTTAGGGAGACAGGATCCCACATGCCAGGTAAGCACAGATGGACACTGAGTTTTCCCAGACAGGAACACCAGCTGAGGAGGAAGGTTTTCCTTCTGCCTGGTAGAATTAAAACTGTGGCTGTTTCCTGGAAAATTCCTCTGCGCCCAAAGCCAAAGCAACACATCTCCAGGGCACTGTCCCTGTGGCTGCAGGGGCTGGGGAGGGCCAACCCCAGCGGTCCAGGCTGGCCAGCCAGCTGAGCTGTGGAGATGCCTTGATGGTGCCACTGCCAGGGCACAGCACAGCAGAGTGTGCCCTGTGCCCTGCACCCTGCCAGGGCTCCCACTGCTCGGGGCTGCTCCTGGTCATGCACCAGCATTTAGGTACAAGACACGTTGCTGTTGTCATCCTCACCCATAATGGGTATCAAGCCCTTCAGGTCAAAGTCTACATTAGGTATTTATGCATCTTGCTTTCACCAATTTCAGCAGGGATGAGTGGTCAAAGATGCTTTGATGCAATAGTTTTAACCAAATTACACCTGTAAATGGTACACATGAAACCATAAAAGCACTGATAAAAGTATGTATGCTTCAGTTTGCTGCTCCTGCAGCTTCCTTGGCTGCATGCCTGACAATATTTTGTCCAGGCTAAACAATCTACGGGCAGCAGTTTGCACTGTTCCCCATGGACAATCGCTCAGCAGCCTAATATATTTCAGTAATGATTTTTTTCCTAAGATTCACCTTAAATTTTCTCTTGCTTAATTTCACCCCATCATTCTTAGTTATACCTTCTTGTACTGTCCTAACTATTCTCTCACTCTTTTTTTTTTTAATTCAGTCTCCTTTCAAACTTATCTATGTTTCCCATCAATCATCCTCTAGCAAAGTCATAGATATGGCACTTAGCTTTTTTTTAATCCTTTCTCATCATTTGGTCCCTTCTGCTCTGATTGCTTCGTTGCTCCTCTCACTTTCTCAACAGTTTGTCAATATTTTCATAAGGATGTTGTTCCCAGGATTTCATGCAGTGTTGCAGGTGTGGCCTAAGGCTGACACCTACCAATCCTATTGCCACTCTAACACAACATCCTTACACATAAAAGCCCAAACTGAATTGATCACCATTATTCCTGCCCTCTCATTCCCAGTTCCCTACAGATAGAGAGCCCCAGCAATAAATACTGTGGGTTGTAGGACCCAGTTTTCAGGAGATCCCTGCTTCAACTGCAACACCAGCTTGAAAAAAAGCCAGCCCCAAGCTGTTTCCAAATCTGGCCTTTCTCTGCAAGCCTGCTGAGAGCCTGGTCCCAAATGAAAGCAATAAATGCTTAAGAAAAACAAATGAATTGGTTTTGAGCTTTTTCAGAAAATTGTCTGGAGCATCGCTCCAGTCAAATTCCATCAGAGAGTCCTGAGAAACCCAGTGGAGCCCTAAAGACCCTGCAGCGCACAAAGCAGTGACATTTTCACATAGGGAACCTTCTGCAGAAACAAGGGAAGGTTCACTTGAAAAACTTCCAGGTTTGTGTGGATCTTGTTTTTCACTCGGGAATCTAGAGCTGGGGTACATAAAGGGCAAACCTGTCATCTGTTAAACAAAAGCCTAGGGCAAGCCTCTGAACCACAGTGATGCCAAAAACCCCCTACTCCACAGAGCTCTGCCACACCACTACCAGCTCCCCCACAGCCCTAGCCCTACCAGCACAGAGAGACTGCCAGTTCTGCTTCTCATCATAGAAACAGAGCTGAATCCCCACCAACACGACTTTAATAAAATTGTCTTTTTTTTTTCCACTGGGACACAATAGATTGTATTTTCAGTAAGTTCTGACAAATCTGTCTTAATACTGATAACTTCTTTAAGGAATTCATCCTCCGGCACTCTTTTTCTGCAGATATAGCTGGAAAACTTACATTTACCATATAACCACATAATATGCAGATAGTGCTCAACTAAGGAGAAGTGAAAAGATAAACTTTAGTGCTTATCACTGTTCAAGCAGTAAAGTGCTAACCCTCTGCTCACCAGGTACTTGTGCAAGCCATAAAACACAAGCCATCTCTCTTCGTGGAGAGATATTATGTTCTGTAATGTTCAGAGAGGGGGAGTTGGGAAAAAAAAGGGTATTTAAGCTCCTTACCCTGAAACTAGCCCAGACCTGAGTATTTGCACCTGAAATGAATTTAGGAGGTAATCCTGACTCCTTCCTGCAAAAGGCAGAGAAGCAAGTGACCACCCACTCATGGTTCCTTCATGCAGTTTTCAGAGCTATGTATATAATCAGCTATTTCTTCATATTTTGGTTCATTTGCAAAGACCTATCCTTCAAAGACTGATCATCTCAACTAAAATCTTTCCAACTGTGCTTGCTATTCACTCCAATAATGCCCAGGTGATCTAAATCAGGTTTGTGGACTTGCCTTATTTCATACTGGATGAAAGAAGAGGCAGTGTGGATGAGCACCAACATAGTGAAAGATAATAAGAAAAATTTCTGCTCACACCTTTACTTAATTAAGTTTCTTTAAGTTTTATTCACTTGGAAAGCCATGCTAGGACAGATTGTGGGTGTATAGAGACAGCATGGAGACTGAATTTCTATGCCTAAACAATGCTGCTCATTAGGTGAGCAGCATTACTCCTACCTACTCTTATCCTATCCTAATTACAAAACTGGGTGTGTGAGCGTAACCCATTCATTACAGTTCACCCAAGGGACAGAGCCACACCATATAAATTCCTGAGACACAAGGCACTCACAGCAAAAAGGGTTTAGTGGGTGTCCCTTCCTCCAGCCCCCCTCTCCTTTGCATTTTTTTGTGCAAATCCAAGGCAGACCCAAATGTCAGAGAATAGCTGTTCTCCTGAAAAATGCTGGGGAAGAAAAGTAGGCAGCAATGAAGTATGGCCAGGGCTGGTATAGAGCTGGGAGAGCACCACTGATCTCAGCTGTCCAGGAATACCAACACTCTGTTGGTATTTCTCTGAGTCAAACCTAGATATGGCATGTACTTTAAAAGCAGAACTTACCTCATAAACCAAATCTCTATAAAGACAGCTGCCACACGAGTTCAAAATAATGGTCTGTCTAATGTGTAGAGGGTCTCCTACCAAAGCTTCAGGTTTTTAGAGGCAGTGCAAGAATTGCCAGGCAGGCAAACAGAATTAATGTGCACTGAGAGATCATTTCCTAGAGCCTCTAGAATAGTCTTTATGTTAGACCCTGAAGCCTGAGAGCTTGGCTGCTCCTAAAGCCATGTACCTGATGTCTAAGGTAACTCAGGACTGTAAATGCTCTAGCCGTTTTTCAATATTCACCAGCTACTTGGCTTGGACTGCAGCTGATTGTAATAAGTCTTTTAAGATGGGTTCAAATATCTTCCTTCTTTGGCTGAAATGTGCATTTTATCCATTTAATCAATTGCTTTATTCAGGTGTCATGAGAAGAGGCAAAGTGGTTCTGGATTTACCTCCTCAATAGCATCTGTTACCTGCTGTACCTCGGTCATGTCTCTTCTTGTTTATCTTCATCTAAATTGAATAGGACCAATCTTTTCACTCTCTCCTCATTCAGAAGTCTTTTCACATCTCCACAAATTTCCATCATCCCAGTATAAGCTCTGTAATTCCTGCTATTTCCTTTTCAAGTCAGAGTAATGAGAACTTCAGGAAAAGTAAGGTTTTTTATAATAATGTAATTTTAATAGTCTCACTGTTATTTTGCTCTCCTAGTTGATACCATTCATTTGACTTTTAACCACTGCAATACATGGAAAGCCCTTCACTGTGCTGTCCAGGGTGATGCCCACATCTCTTTCACAAGGGGTTACCATGAATTGGGAACCCGTAATATCATCCAGATCTTCCCTCATAATCTCTGCCATCTCTGCTGATGCCAAGTGCTCCGGAGCCTCTCTTTATTCATGCTGTCAGACCAAAGAAGCTGATTGCATTTACTACTCTCCTAAGGCCAAACCCCAAGGATTTTAGTCCTTATATTAAATCAGGCTTGTCCTGAAGGCAGTGAGAGCTTGCCAGAGCAAAAAAACTGAGTCAAACTCAGTCCTTCAAACTAACAGCAGCTCAGACCTTGTTCATAATGAGCACTGGGGCTAGAAGGTCAGAGGAGTGGGAGAAGCTGTAATTGAAGAGCACTTATTGGCAAATCATCAACACAATGTTTCCATGCCTTGCAAATCCTCTCTCCACAAGCCCTTCACTTCTCTTCTGGTGGCTTCAAAAAGTCAGACTGCAGAAAGATTTAGAGACAGCAAAAGCCTCCATTCCACGCCCACCAGCCCCCTTGGCTAAGCCAGTGAGCAGCACTGACTGGGCCACACAGCCCAGGCTGGGTTCACAGGCCTCTCACTCCTTGGCCCAGCACCCTTGACAAGTACTGCCTTCTGTTTCCCATTACCTAAAATCAGTGGCAGATTTGCCACTCATTGCAAGCAGTCTATGGCTTATGGCATTTGAGAATAAGGGATACCTTAGCAAGCATTTTTGACAACCATTCCCTGCCTTGTTCAGGCTGTTAAGCAGTTCACCTCTGGCCAGATGTGCTGAGTGAGGGATCTAGAGGCACCAGAGCAGAGAGCAGGTCGTGCTGACAGGATTTGGCCCAGAAACAGCCCCAGCAGCCTGTCCTCGGGTCACAGCAGTGCTGGGGACACAGGGCAGCCGAAGGCAGTACTGGTGGCCATGGGAAAGTCTGCTGAGGCACTGGGCTTGGCACAGGTAGAACTCTTCCCTGGCAATGGCAAACCCCAGATGCAACACAGGCAGAGAGTCTTTGCATTCATCCATTTAACCTGCCTGGTCCAGAGACCTGCTGTGTGCTGACCACCTTGGCTTTGTGAGGAAGCACATTTTGGATCACTCATTTAAAAATTTGTTCAGTTCTCTTCATTTTATATACATTTAGGTGCCTGTGGACTCATGTATCAGCTTCTTCTGCAACCTAAGAGATGCAATAGGATTTTACTGACTGCTACAGAAAAATATTTGCATGTGTTTGTATAGCAGATACTAGGATGCATTGTTAAGCACTGAGATACTTTGTCACTACCTGCTATTAAAATAAAATTTAATAATCTGTATCCATCAACTGTAGCTACCATAGACCAACAGGGACCACTGCTCAGTCATCACACATTTCTAGCATAATGAATATATTTGTACAAAATACACAATGGGCATTTCAATTTCTAATACCACTGTCCCTATACCATTTGCATTTGTTATTTGTATTCATGAACATTTCCAGAACTAGGTGAGAAAATAAAATATTTTTCTTCAGAAATTTGAGTGAGTTGCTGGACAATGGACAGCAGGATATTGTCATGATCCGGTCTTTCACATGGCAGACTTGCAAAACATATAATAATAATAATAATAATAATAATAATAATAATAATAATAATAATAATAATAATAATATACCTACACCAGAACATAAAGGGAAGAAAAAAGTGTGGGTATCCTGTCACTGTTAAGCAAAGCCAGTTGGGCTAAATCATTATAATCTCAGTTTAAAAATAATCTCATACTAGAATTGAGTCCTGAAAAATAGAACATGAGAAGATCAGAGAAAGAAAATCCCTTCTCCAGTTTAAGTATCTTGCTTTTTGGATGGCCATGTTTTCACTTAGCTTTTCCTTGCATATGCTTGTTATTTTACAGAGCCTTGAGAAGAAAACAAAACCTCTTCTGAAACAGGATGCCTTTGTCAGGGTGACTCAAGGATGTCACAGTTCCAGAAACAGGGGGCCTAGAAGTTAAATTTATGCTCATAGATTGTGCATAGAAGTTGTAGAGAACAACATCATTCCCAACATGCTGAAGAAAACTGCATCTGTTAATTTAGATATTTTATGACTTTATATAATGGAACAGAACAGAAATCAAAATATTAACCCAGAGCAACCTGGATGGATTTTGGGCTGAGTATCAAAGAAAATCTCAAATGAATGACAAGCATGTATTATTTAAAGGTCAGTCAGATGACACAGGAATGGCAATTTTGCAAAGCAAAATGCAACATTAGCCTCAGTTCCCAAGGAGATTTTCTCACTTTTTATTAACTTGAGGTACTACTTGGTAAAAATTAGTGCTCTGAGGAGCCCTTGTGATGAATAAACAACACACACAAAAAGCTGCTTGACAGCTACTCTGGCGAAGACTACCCAAAAGGAATTCTATACCGGAGAAGACAATAGATACAGAGCAATGAGTTAGATCCTAACACACACATGACAAGACCACAGTTAGGATGGGGCAGGGAAGATGAAGAATTCCTCTAGATCTTGGGACAGGCAGTCCCTGCACCAACACACCTGTCACCCTCCAACCCTAGCCGAGCCTGATAGAAGCAGCATTATGGGTACGTCTTGTGAGCTAAAAACCACCTAAGTTAAACCAAGGTTTGGCCTTCAGAAATCCATTCCAGGCATAGATCCATTCTTCCCCAAAGTATTTGCCTCAAGGTTTTACAAGCAGCCTATGTGACACCTAGGTACCTGTATTTCTCTACTTTCACTCCCAGACTTTGGCTGTGGCATCTTGAACACAGCAGAAAACAGCAAAGAGTTAAATTCACACGTGCTATGTGAGATTTAGGTTAAAAATTGTTGAACTGCTAAGAGTTATTTTTTACCAGATTTTTTGTATTGTGCAAGAATAGGGGGTTTGGAAAACAAGTAAAATAGCTCTGCTGGAGGCTAGCAGAGAAAGGATACAAAAATGAGGTTGAAAGAAATAGGCCTATAAATCTCACATCCAGTGCCCTGGTCTTGCAATGTGATCTGCACCTGCAACTGGAGCGATTGATTTCAGCAGGACCTGTACAAACCCAAGTACCTGCCACACACAGCCCCTGGCAGGGCTGGGGCTTCACTGCTGCACAATACAGCCTGGTTTGGAACAACTTAATCACTCACCGTGCAAGAGGGAGTGCAGAATTTCAAAGTACTTTTGGCAAAGAAAGATTCCCATGGACCTTTTAGATTTCCTGTATTTTCACAATGCTTTTGCTGTTGACTCACTACCATCACATCCTCCAGACCATCTATTTATGTGCCACAGAATGAGTGGGTCTTGCACAAACACATACTCCTGTCTCCCAACAACGTTGCCAAAAACATTCTTTAAAGTTGATTGAGTAATATTTCTAGGTAACATTCCCTGATTATCTGAATAACTGACTATGAGGACTTGACTACAATTGCCTGCTTCAATAGTAAAAAAGTAAAAAAGCAGAGATTGTGCATTTCAATTTTTTCTTGTTTTGTTTTGTTCTTTTAATTATGCAAAATCCTATGATGAGCTGCAGGGTTCGAACAGCACCAACAGGTGGTGCTATCAATTTCCCTAATGTTCCATGCTAGCCAGTTGGGAAAGATGAGTTAATGGCGTGGTGTCTAAGTTTGCAGAAGTTGCACATGCCCATCAATAAAGGCTGCAGTTCTTTGTTGAGGCATATTAGCACATATTCTCAGCAAGATCTAAAATTAATGGGCCAAAAAAAAAAAAAAAGAAAAAATAAAAAAAATAAAAAGAAGCCCTCACCACTCCTTTTACTCTTCCCAAGGTCTCAGCAAGCTCGTAAAAATGCTGCCAAATTCTCAAAGAAGTACTTGAATTTGGCTGGAGAGCTAACTTCAGGAGCTGGGCACAAGAGAATTGCACCTTTCCTAAGTAAAAACTTGAAAGTATATAATTTGAAAATATTGTCTAAATGATAGCCCCAAAAAAAGTTATGGTTCAAATTGACTTTCAAATCCATTTATTTTCAAATATACTTTATAGTACTTTGTGGAAATATTATATTCAAAAAGGAAACAGGTAAGCAAAGCATTGTCCTGGTGGGTATATCCAAGCTGCTATTAGAATTACATCCAGGAAAAAAAAAATGGGTAACAATAGTGCTGTTTCCAAAAGACAAGTACTTCTTGGGTTGATGAGTTCACTTATAAATCAGGCCTTTCTGAAATCATTACCTTTCTGCCATGCTGTATATTTACATCTACTGACTTAAATATTCTAAATATAGTAAGCAAGCCATTATGACCTTCTCCTAATTGAACGAGCCAGACAAGAGTGCGTGTTACAGTACATCTATATCTGGGGGAGAGAGAGAATGTGCACACAAGACAGCGTGGGTAATGAGATCCCCTCTGCTATTACAAGCAACCTATGGCTCTGGGGCGCCCGGCTCTCAGGGCTACTTACGGAATTCAAGCCCGGCTCAGTTGGGTTTTCCATCAGTCTTTATCTGAGAGGTGACCTGTTATGTCCCGATGGCTGCTGCCATCTCGTTCCCCAGCGTTAACTAGCTCAGAGCAAAGGGACCGCGTCACCCCTCCCAGCCTTTAGCCCTAGCCAAGATGAAAAAGCTCATTTGGTCTGGCTCAGCTATGATCCAGTTTATGGCCGTTCCTTTGTTCCCAATGTTCAAGTGAAGAGGGTTAATTACTTCCCTTTGTTACAATTAACGATGCTAAACGCCAGGGAAAGGACAGAGCTGAAGAGCATGAATTACAGTTCCAAGCAACATTCTGGCATTAAAAAAAAAGCACTCTTCTGGCAAGACAAAAAAATTGAAATTTCCCACATAAAAAAGGCATATTGATTTGGAACTGCTATATCACATCTTACAATGCTGCAACCCTCTTGCTTTATTGAC